>NW_009932484.1:29619-42341 GCF_000696875.1 Nestor notabilis
ATACCTGTTAGCACTGTCTGCCTTGAATGCCAGGAGAAGACAGTGATGTGGCATGCAAGCAAACCTCTCGTGTTGCTTTTCCTTTCCCTTCTCTGCCACGATCCTCCTTTGCCAATGTAACCACTAATTTCCTCTGCTAGGTACTAAAATCATTCTTCTCTTTATACACTACCATGTGGTTTGTGTCCTTTACCATAATACAGTACCAGGAGCTTTGGTCCTTTGCTGGCAGTATGATACTGGGACAACATGATAGGGTGAGTGAAAGTAGAGATGAACCTGGAAAGCTGTAGCCCCTGCAAATGAAAAAGTTGGTTTGATTTGTTCTTCCTGTGCATGGGAGATCACAGGTTGGGATTCCTCGCCTGGCTCAGCCTGTGCTTCCTATTCCTAGGCTAACTCCAGTGTTGCTAGTTTGGGCTGTGCACTTCCATACTCCCTCAGTGTGGGATCACCTAAGGACATCATCCTAGGGTTGATCATCCGGTAGTTCTCAAAGGAGAATGACTCACCTAGTGCAAGAACCAGCATCTCCCCATCAGCTGTAGGTGGAGCCTGGGGTAACTCTGAGCACATGCCATGTGCAAAACACGCAACAGCTCTTTACACGTTGCCTACTTCACAACAGATTATTTTTTCTGGGGCCCTCTACTGCACACCACAGTAGAAGGAGAGAGGGAAGGTAAGAACCTGACTTCCACTAAACAACTGTTACGTAGCTGAATCACTGAAAAACATGGAATCCTACAAGGACAGTAGCCAAAACCTCTGCCTTCTTTCTGACTTATGCTGCTTTGCTTTTGCATACAGCACAGTCAGAAAAAGACCTTGTAGCCACCCTTGCATTCCCCAGGAGTCCTCTTCGTGCATGCTTTTCTATGAACGTGATTCCCTGGTAACTATTACCCTGCCCACTTAGGAGTGGGTTTATTCACCTATTTTGCCCTGTATTTCTCTAGACACTTGTCTGTACCAGCCCCTTCAAAGACTGCAGAGCTGAGGCGTTTAGCCCCATAGAAATGAAAGTTCAGGTGGTGAAAGGAGGCAAATGCAGAAAAATGCAATATACTTGAATGAAGTAGGAGACTTGTGTAGATTCATTTGAGTAAGACATGTACAACTGCCCTTAAGCAATAATAAAGGAGGAGATAAAGGGATGAGAACACTTAAAAAGGCCTGAAGTAATTTTGAAGATGCTAAAATTAATGAATATTAGCTTCTGCTTTGGTGCTCATCCTAGCACCCTGAAGAATGATCAAGTATCTCAATTTTCTACTTAAATAGTGTACTGTCTCCATACAAGTGATGGAAATCTATTGAAGCAGGAGCAGCATAAGATACCCATAACTCAGAACAAGATGGGAGAGCATCAGGTGTTTCCTAACAGAGAGGAGGTCAGATACTTCTTTTGCTGAACTGAGCCTGTGGGGTGCTCCAGCAGGGCAGGACATGGTGCTCACAGGTACCCAGACAGGAGATGCACAATGTCTACGGCCGGGCAGGGACTCCAGACCTGCAGCTGCACTGGTAAGGCTGGGTTTTGAGGGAGAAGGGATCTATACTACATTATCCATTGCTGCCCATAACAAGATTTTGGAGTAGGGAATGGGGTATTGAAAGAGATTGTCTGTCTTTGGCACAGGGATAAGAGCTATGCTTTATTAAGGAATGATAGTACAGTACAAAAATATGATTGTATAAAATCTGTGAAAAATATGGCAACGTTTATAATAGTCTTTGTTCCTTTCATATGTTCCTTTCTTTTTAAAAATATATATATCGTAAGTACTTCTAATCTTTTCTTCACCAGCATTAGGAAACCAAACAAGGTCATCAAATTACAGTTGAGTTAAAGGACAACCAATAGTGTAATTTGAATTTTTTTTTTTTATTTGCCTTAAAGATCTTCAGAAGAGACAGAAGAAAAAAATCCTTCTAGAAAAGACTGGGGAAAACAACAACCAAAGCAAAAAGTTTTCTGTTTGCAGCACTTGAGAATATTCAGCATCTGAAATTGTTTGATGCTTTAAGGAACTGAGTTCCCCAGTTCCCATCCTCTAGGACAGGAGGAATGAGAGCACTACGAGGCCCATGAGGCCAATGACTCTGCCTTTAGTGTTTAAAGGCAAGCTGGTGCTTGGACAGGGTCAAGGCTCAGCCTCACAGGCTGTAGCAGACCACATACTTCCTGGCCTATCCTGGACCCTCTTCAGCATCTCTTTTGGATTTCCATGCTACTGGGATAGAATTAGTGGGAAGCACTCATCTATCTGACCAAAAAATAGTAAGTTTATCCTACCTTTTTTTTTCCACAGTTATGTTTATATATGAGGAAAAATAATTCCTGCTCGTGAAGTGATACATTTCCAGCAACACCTGGAAATAACACTAGATGGGATAAAGCCCTGTTTTTCCAAACAGTCCAAGTGAATTAGGACTCTGTTTTCTCTCTTTACTGCCAGACCAACTGCTGTCTCTTAATCAGAGGTTTTGCTTCTGAGTCTTGCTCTTAACAAAAGCTAACAATTACTGCGCTAAATTCCATCAGTATGCCTGGAAGCTATCCTGCAATATCAAGTCCTTTATGTTCTTACTAATAAATGTAATTGCTGGCACTGTTAAAGCAGCCTACTTTGAAGATGAGATAGGTTATCAAAGCAATTCTGTTGCAATACAGAGACTAAACACAGTCTAGAACAGATGGAGAAAAATGTTTGAGTTTGAGAACTGCACAGACTTGCCAGGGGCTCCTAGGAGAGTCTAAGGTCTTGCGTATGTGGTGGAGCTGTCTGGCAGGACTTCTGTGGGACAGCTATCTCAGCACCGCCAAGACCCCAGCATGTTTGATGTTGGGATGTGAGTGCTGCTCGCTGCCACCGTTTCAGGCAGCCCTGGGGCTGGAAAATGTCCAGAAGGGAAACTGGCTGCTTGATGAAGAGAAAATAATACAGCCTATGGCGAGTGTCAAAAGACCTATGGCGAGTGTCAAAAGTGCCTAGTGGTTGGCAGGGTTGAACTGGATGCAAAGGCAGGATGGTAAGTGCGTAATTCTTGTTTCAGTCCCTAAACTCCCATGGGCTCCACTAGCAGGAACCATAAGCATCTTTCTGATGTTTTGTAGTCCCTAATTTGCCTTCCTCTGGCCTAACTCAGTGCCAAGAAGTGACACTGGAGCTCTAGCAAAGCAGTAACTGAGCTTACTTATATCTCCAAGCAATAGATCTAGGATGAACATGGGCTTCCTCTTTGGTCTCAAAGCCTTTCTCTAAGCTGCAACAGAATGAAATGAGGAGGGGATGTATTTCTTCTCCTTGCTCTGGTCTTGCCCTTGGGATGTAGGGTCAAAATTCACTCTGGGTGGGAGGATGCTGCATGGGATTTGTTAATTTGCACGCAGCTCATTAGAACAGCTCCCCTTAAAAAGGAAACCCACAGCTCTGCAGCTGGCTGTACCCCATGAGCCATCCCAAGTAGCCTGGGGAGACTGAGAAGTTGTGTGGACCATGACAAAATTGCCTGACTCTGAAGCTCAGTGTCTGGGCATCGGAGCAGGACCTTTCTCCCCAGATGCCAGCCATGTTTCACTTGCGTGAGCAAGGAGCTGCAGTGCATGGGCTGCCAAGCCAATCCCTGCTGCTGGGCAGGGAGGGGAATTCCCTGGATTTGCCTTTCATCTCAGACAAGGACGCGCCGTTGAAAGCGGTTGCACAACGCGTGGTTGGCACAACCGGCTGTCGCGCACACAGGGAGAGTTCAATAATTCAGCAAGCAAAACCAGAGCCAGCAGCAGCCCTGGGCCCCAGCCAAGGCTTGGAAAGTTGTCCTAGCAGCAGATAACGCCTCTGCTCCTCAGCTTGAGATCTCCCTGCTTGGGAAAGCAGTCTGCCAGGGGAAGGCGCAATCCTCAGGTTTTCTGCTTCTCCAGTAGAGGGAAGGGGCTGATGTACTGGTTCACACTGGTATCGCATGATCTTTCCTTGTCTCAGCAGTGCAAGGGGACTCAAAGCTAGGTGGCCTTTGCCAAACATTAGGAAATACTGCCATTTGCTCTAGTCCACACCATGCCCACCGTGTTTTCCTGTTTTCTCCCTTTTTTCTTTTAGTTCTTATCCTTGGTTACTTTCTTTACTTTTTTTTCTTTTTTTCTTTTTTTTTTTTTTTCTTTAAATAAAGTGTATTTAGTGCTGGTGAAAGGTGCTGAATTGGCAGCTGTGGAGAAGGCTGTCTCTCTACCCAGCCCAAAAAGTCCTAGTGCTTTCTCTGGGCTTTTTCCTCTTGGCAAAATCCCTGTACTAGAAGACCTCACGGGTTCCTATGCTCTCCTATCCTCTCCCATAGCTGCCTCTTGCTGTGCTGGTTGGCACACCCATGGCTGAGCACATACTCTCACCTCCTGTCCCGGGCTTGGACCCTGCTGACCTGGCCCAGACTGTACCTGTACTTTGATCTGTTCCAGGTGCCATGGAGGATGCAGGTTCTGCAAACAGGAGCCTATTTGTTCCCAGTGCATCAGAGCTGCAGCCGAGATCAGCTGTGGCCGGGTCCTGAGCAGGAGGTGGGAGAGCGGAAGCACCCTTTGGGTGCCACTTGTCTCTCTGCCTTCATTTAGCGCCTAATTCAGACCTGACCCCAAGTGCTTCAGTGCAGACTGATTGTCTCTTCCTTCATGCTGTCTTTTACCTCCCTTGCTAAAGTGCAAACAAATATGACTGAACTGCCCTGGGTCCTGGAGAGGCAAGTGCAGACATCAAGCCCTTGACCTGCCCACACCAGTCCCAAGCCAGGCCTCCGAATAACACCCTGGAGGCATTTGGTGTGTCCCCCCACCCCAAACTCTAACACCAACCTGTGCTACCACTTGGCCAAAGGGGAACCAACCCCTTTGCTCAACCATTCCCACCTCCCTCCCTCAATTCCCTATCCCCACCAAACTGTGCCAGCCTTCCCCAGGGTTCTGCTGGGCAGCAGAAAGGGGCAAAGCAGCTGCTCCATCTTCCCATCTGCGTTAAAGCTAAATGCAGCACTAAAATAGATACAAAAATAGAGTTTTGGGTCCATTGGCCCAGCTTTGCTATTAATATTACTGCTATGAAATGTCTGAAAATAAGACTGCTCTCTCTATACACACCTCCCCCCCCCGCCCTGACAGTATTGCCACTTGCCCGGCCCTGTTGCAACAAGACATTAATATGCCTGTTTTCTTTATATTTTAAAAATAATCACTTCCACCCCCCCATTGTAAGCAAACATGGCAGAAAGGGGGTTGGAAAAACATAAAGAAAGAAATAGCTGTTTTCAAAATCCTTCTTCTTTTCTAGTCACCATTTCTTATGTTCTGAACAGTATTTTTGCCTCCTGGGACTCAAATCCTGCCAGGTCATTTAAAAGGACAGAAGGTACCTGCAATTTCTGATGAAGGCCCTGATGTCCTTCTCGGGTTTCCCATTGGATGCTCTCTGATGGGGATGAGAGACATAATGTATTTGCTTTCCTCTATCCAAAAGTCACAAAGTGTTTGATCGGCAAACCCGTGACTAAAAAAGTAAATATATAAAACAAACAACAACCCATGGCCTCTTTCTTAAGTTTCCAGTTTTAAAAGTGCAAAACCTAGAGAAGCATAGAATTATTTTCCTGGTTTTTTGGGCTTTTTTCCTTTTGTTAGGGCTTTCTTTCCCCACGTGCTTGACTGGTATGGCCTTTCTATAGCAGAAGTCAGATAAAGCATAATTACAGTAATTTCTGCACATGGAATTATGAATCATTCCAGTGACTTGAGACTCTAAGCTGTTAATAGGCTAAAAAAAAAGGATTTTTTTTGTTTATCTTTTTTTTTGATTGTTTTCTTTTTGCATTATAATTAAGCATGAATATATATTACTATATTACACTGCTTGGATTGCAGCTGGAGCAATCCAAACCTTCCTATGCTGTAAAACTAACCCCCACCCTGCACTCCCCAGATCAAGAGCTTTTTTTTTCCTCCTCCCTGTGCCTGTTATCCTCAGTTCACATGATTAAAAGTCCCTCCCAGCCCCCCTCCCCCTTTTGTTTTAGTAGATATTGCCGCATTCTTAAATTCATGCATTGCTGCATTGCTATTGCACATATATAAAGGATTGCTCGCTCCCTCCCAGCTGCTCCCCTTCCCTCACTGGTTGTGCACATCCTCTCTGCGGACGATCTTGTAGATGATCCAGTAGAAAATGTTGAAGATGAGGAATGCCATGGGGAAGGCGATGCGGGAGATCTTGTCGATCTTCTTGGCTCGCTGAATGAAGAGCTTCCGCATCTCCTCGGGGGAGCGGGACGGCGGGGGAACGGGGTTGGCTGTGTTGTTGTTGTTGGCACCCTTGACAGAGATGCCATCCTTGGCTTGTAGGCAAGCTGGTCCCATCCCGTAGGCAGTGAAGTTGAACCTGCCTTCGCCAGCTTCGTCCTCCTGAAACAGATTCAGCATGGGACTCTACTTAAAATGAGATATAGACAGTGCACCCTTGCTATAAGGCTCTCCACTGACAGCTTCCTGCTCTGCAAGGGAAAGATGCCCCCTTCATGCCCCGACCTCAGTGCCCCTTGGCAAACCCTCTGCTCTTGGGAGATCAGCCTTATAGAGGGGTGCCAGCTGTGTGATGCACAGATGCAAATCAGGGGATCCAGGCACCCCATGAAGAACAGGACTGACTTCCACCCCACTGGGGTCTTTGACATACTTGAAGGATTCATGGTACTGCTTTTGTTTTCCCAATTGCATCCCCTGTTTTGCTTCTGCCTCTTCCCCCCGCCCCACACCCCTGCTCCTGTCAGCACCTTCTTTGCTTTGCCTGTGCTGTACCAGCTTGCCCAGAAGGAGTGGGCTCCATGTAACTCACATAGTTGAAGCTGCAGTGCGAGACTTCCTACAGAGTTACATGGATGTGCAGGCGCCGAGACATGTCCAGGAAAAGACCTCTGCTTGCCAGCCATGGGACACCCCAAACCCCTCAGCACCTCCCCATAAGCCATCTTTTAGGTAAGGAACCGAAGTGCCCTTCAGCAAGTCAATGGTAAGACATGGCTGCTTGTGCTAATTCCAGTTATTGAGCAAAAAACTAATTTACTTTCCAGACTGATGGCAAATGCTATTGATGTTTTGGTGGAGGCCTTCCAGGCTTCTCAGAATGATTTAGCCCTGTTTTATTGAACACGGAGATCTAATCACAGGGAAAACTAAGTCTGGTCAAAGTAATGCAACCAGTGAGTTGCAGAGGCAGGGTCAGCAACCCGAGTCTCCTGACTGCAGGTCACCAAGGCTAATTGTTAGACCAATGACACTAATGAACTATGATGGAGGCCCCCAACACTGACCTACCGGCCCCGTCCCTCATAACCTGCCTGCCAAACGTGCCCTGCTGCCCCTTTTGCCCTCCTTTGCAGGGTCTTTTCTGGATGGCCCCTGTATGGAGCAGGTAGTTGCGTGGGATGGAGGCACTGTGGTGGAGGCAGGAGCAGAAGGGAGAGCACGCTGGCATATCTGAGCAAAGCAAAACAACCCAAATAAAATTAAGCCTTCTTCTTTTGTATTTTCTGGAAGAAGGTGGCAACCTAGCGAGTTGTGTGACCTACCAACCAGCTTATTTGTTTCTAAGTCCTGTCTGAGACAATTTTGCAGGCCTTTGAATAATTCTACCCTGTTCTGGTTGTGTCCTTTCAGAGGGAAGGAGGCAAGAGGTGGCTCAGAAATGGAAAGGGTCAATTGATACCTGGCAACAAACATTTATTGATTTGATTTTGATTTCTTAGAGAGGAAAAAAGACTCTTAATGATGAGAATAAGCTAGCAGCTTACATCTGAGTCTGAGGAAATTAAGAAACAGATTTGTCTGGTTTCACTTGTATTGATGCCAGACCATGGCATGTTGTCCAGCACACTGACCTGGGAAGAATGGCTCGTAGGTTTTGATTTGGGCAGACTTAATAAATGTGGGCATGGACTGATCTTCTCTCCAGCTGCCTCCACTATCACGGAGCACTGCAACTTCTCATTTGTTTTCAGCCTGGCATGTCATGCCTAAACAAGGCAGAGTTACCCAGACAAGTGAGGACATAAGGACAGAGCAATTAGGTTCTTTGGCAGCTGCACTAATCCATTTGCATATTTGAAGCAGGCTCCTAGTTTTCTGATAAGCCTGCGAATCTTGTTCATTTTGCTCTTGCAAGTGTTTTTGTTTATGCTTTGTTCCAATTAAATTGCTGTGAGATTGAGCAGGGATTGTAATAGCAGCCTTGTGTTCAATGGAACATCTCTGGCAAGTATCTTTTAAACTCATCTGTATGTTAGTGGTTTTTCTCTTCTTATTGTTTTATTAACAGACCGATCTGCATACAACAGCATAGCTCCAGAGACAGGATGCCCGAGTCTAGATTAAGAGATAAAAACACTATGAGGCGCCTGTGTTGGGTGGTTTTATTTTGGCTCTATTAAGCAGGCTGCATGTTCTGAACTAAAACTGCCTCAGCTGGTTTTGAGATGGCAGGGTGCTGATGGTCCCATCTGTTAATTCTTTTCCCTTGTGTTTGTCCAACAGTTTTCATCCCTGGTCCTGACTGGGTTGGGTACAAGTGAACAGTTATCTCCTGCTTTGCAGGTAGGATAACTGAAGCAGAGAGAGGCAAATCTATAAAGCAATAGGGACTCCTGCTCCTTAACTTGTTCTCCAAGCACACACTGTGAGCTGCTGTGGGACAAGTTAGACCCAAGGGAAAGATTTTTAATGGCTGGGACAGTGAAGTCACGGAATGGGGAGGTCTCTGAATGAGAGGGATCACAGAGGGCTCTTTAAAATAGAGGGTAGGCAAATACCTATGAGGAATATTTTAGGCAGACTCTGGCAGTCTCCTAAGGGCTCTCTTGAGATTCTCATCAGCAAAATTTTCTGTATTTTCTTTTCCTTAGCAAATTTACTTTTTTTCATGCCAGCTTGTGAGGACAGCCTATCAGCCTGGGGCAGAAAATGTGATACCACCTACCTGATTCTTAATTAGCTAATTAAGGACAATTTCTATGTGCCTTTGGTCTTTTCATCACAGTCTCCTTTATGTTTCTTTCTAGTGCACCCTGTGAGGTGAAATCTTTGCTGTGGTACCTCAGCCTAAAGCTAGTAGAGCCCAGGCTGCAGGAGATTTGTGTCTATGTGAGACATGCATGCTTGGATTGGCATCAATTATGGCAAGTAAGCATGGAGCAAGGCTAAGGCTGAGAATAATGCTCTTTCCTTCTGGAAGGAATTTGCAGTCAGTCTGAGAAGCAGATGCTTTTGAACACAGGGATGACAGAGACAAAAGAGGTGTCACTTACCTCCAGGCTAATGTAGGCTGCCTTGTTGGGGGATGCTGTTCTCTCTCTGATAGACATCCCTCACACCTCCCTCCCCACAGCCCTCCCTGTGTCTTATGAAGAGAGCTCAGGCCAGAACACTGTTCTCAACCGTTCAGTTGAGAACAACCTTTTTGGCTTAGGCCACTTGGCAAGCTAACAAAAACCAGCTTGCTAGACTCCTGGGGTCAGCAGACAGTTAGAAGAGACACAATTCACTGAGGTAGCCCCCCTGCTTTTTGATGTGTGACCCTCTTTAACACCTGATCATATACTAAGGACTCCCCTGGTAGCTAGAGGCTCTGCTCAACTGACCACGTAGTGATGTTCTGCTGGGACAGATTTCAGCAATGTCCTTCGTGCTTTATGTATTACCTTATGATGCCTCCTCTTCCTTCTGAACCTGAGCAGCTCTTTGTGCTGGCGAGATACGAAGTTGACAGCAGCATACTCTAGCAGTGCAGAGAACACAAACAGCAAGCATACGGCCATCCATATGTCTATGGCCTTCACATAGGACACCTAGGAGCCAGAGAGAGAGACTGAAGTGGGGTGGCTTCTTCACCAAAATGCCTTTTTGCTTGCCATTTTACATATTACTCCCAGGGCTTTGGAGGGTATTGATGAAGTCATGATACAGTTGACAACTGCTCTTCCATACCAAAATTTAGCTCATTTACCATGAATTTATTGTCAAGCCACTGAAACTGCTCCTGGGCTTTTAAGTGGCAATAATTCCCCATTTTTTAATTTATCCTGGTCTTGATTGTGATGCTTTATGTGCAAGAAAAATAGTAATCCAATCAGATCATACCAGAAGCCCTTCATAACAAGGAAATTCAGTACTATTTTTAAAGTATGATGGTCAAGTGAGTAAAAAGCTAGAAAGTAGAGTACATATCTATGTGTGGTTGTTGCAGGGGTTCGCAAGGTACAGATCTCCTGGCTGCTGGGAGCTGTGGTGGATCTTGGGATGTGTGCTGAATCATAAGGGAAGTTTAGCTGCTAGACAGAGAAACACTGCTGAAATTGCACGAGGGGACTGGAATTTGTTCTGCTTGCCCTTAAACTGGAATAGTGCAGTGGCAGCTAAATGCCTCTTGGGTTGAGCAGGAGGATCTGTATGGTGACTTACTTGTGTGCTGTCCCCAGAGAATGGACGTTTTGTCCCTCTGCAAAGATAAGTGTGTTCCCTACCTTGGGCAGTGATGCTCTAGAACCAGAGCTCTGCGTGGTCATAGTGAGCACTGTGGTGATCCCCAGGCCAACACGAGCAGGTGCAGCATCCATATTGATCCAGAAGGAGATCCAGGACAGAATGACAATAAGGAGGCTGGGAATGTACATCTGGATCAAGTAATAGCCCATCTGCCGCTCCAGGTGGAAACGAGCTTCTATACAGGTGAACTTGCCTGGAAAGGATGAAAGATACATGGGATTATTGATAAAGAATGGTGAGCCTCCTGTTTTCAGCTATTGTCTGGGGACTTCCCTTGCATTGCCTAGAACCAGAATCTTGTCAAATAAGGCCATTAATAGCTGTTGCCCAATTCTAAAGTATGAATGTTCAACATCACCATAGCAAGGAAAGCTCTTGGCAGTATGTCCTTTGTCACTTAAGTTTCATCTGCTCCCTTGCATCAAAGACAAAAGAAGATGCTGACAGAGAAGGTCCAGACCAAATACCCTTGAACTGATGAAGATATTCCTGGGGGCAAAAAGGTTCCACAGATTTGTATCTGTTAGCTTTTTTTGTTTGCACACATATCTGGCTATATATGTGGATATTTACTGGTAACATATCTATGTGTATTTATATGTGTATTGTCCCTAGAAGTGTAGGACAAGGCTTGTATCACCAGAGTACCATCAGATATAGCAAAAGACCCTGGCAAATACAGAGTCCTGAATTCCTCTCTAATGAACCCAGCAGTCAAATGTAACCAGCACTGACCTGTGTTGTAGTGCTTTGTGCAGTATCTTAAGTCTTTTTCTTCTTTGAGGATAAACTGAGGCAATGTCAGCCCATCAGCAACTTGCACAGCTCCTTTTTCTTGCCACTCAAATATGAGATCATTCATTGTGTAGCCAACTATTGAGAGAAGGAGACAAATACCATGTGAAACATATTAAACACTGATCTGGAAAGGGTCAGATTGTGGAAGAGAGCTATGCTTGGAGGCAGGGGCCTATCCTGGCCTTCCTTGGCAATGCTGTAATGCATAGCATTTGGGTTGAGGCAAAACTGCTTGTGCATGTGATAAAAGCCAGGGTAATGACCTGCACTGGAGCTGAGATGGTGTGCAACGAATTGTCTGCAATAAATCACATTTTTTCTTGAATTTGGCTTGTTGAGCTGTTTGCTATTTTTTCGAACCTGACCTCTTTCTCTGGAAGAAGTTTCTCATCATCTTTCCCTCCTTTGCGATAAGCAACATGTACAAGGAGCAAATGTTCATCTGGAGAGGAAAAATCCTGTTTGAAGCTGAAAGGGCTTTCACCTTTCTCCTCCAAAGTGAAAGGCCAATGTAAATACCAGCAAGCCAGGGCTCCTCATGAGGGATCTTTTAAAGTTTGGCTTCTTTAGGAAATGTCACATTTGCTGAATGAACGGAAAATCCTGAACAAGTGGTTCTTGAACAAACCTCCAGTGAAGGCTGAACTGGGAATGGGTTGCAGCTGGGGAGGGAGACGGGAGGGATGGAGATGTGCTCAGACTCACAGCTTTCTAACTGCATGATGCACGTCTGTACATCCATGGGGAAGTTCTTCAGGTCCATGGGGCAGGCCAGAGTCAGCGTGATCCTGAGGAGAGAAGACAGACAGTTTGTGGTACTGATGAGGGGGTGAACCTTCTCAGACACCCTATGTTCCAAAAGGGTACCTTGCCCAAGACACACTGGTGTGCTGTGGGAATGACTGATCATTCACCTCTTCCCTGCCTGTGTTTTCACATGTGCTGTTGGAAAGCATCAGATGCTGAGCATTTGGGTCTGTGATATAAGTGCCAGCAGAGTTGCCTGCTGCAGATGGCATTTCATTGTTATGTTGTTTTGGACTGTGCCAAGAGTTCCCGTGGCAGTTTTGCTGCTTTGGTCTTCATTTCTTGCCTCAGGTGCACAACAGTCTGGATTAGCATCAAGCCTAAACCCATCCTCTGGACACCCCAGATGCATTTCTAGAGACTGGGACTGTTTCAAAATCTTTGAACAGAACATTTCTGTGTCAGAAAAAAAAAAAGAGAAATTTGGTCAAAATCACACATTGCTGTGGGGGAGAAGAGAGACTTCAGTGGGAAAGACTTTTCTGAAGGGAAAATGCCCTGTGGTAAGTCAATATAAACCTCTGTACCTTCCTGAATTCCTGCT
>NW_009932484.1:42367-55564 GCF_000696875.1 Nestor notabilis
AGCTTGATACCCCATTTTTTTTCTCACAAGCTTCATTTTCCACTAGGTGTAGGCTGCATTTTCTGTGGTATATTGCTGTTCTGTCCCGTATCGTGATCTATACTCAAAGTGTTTGCTTGGTTCAACAAGCTGATATTAAATGATTTGATTCAGATAGCTAGACTATTTGGTTTGATAATACTGAAAATGCTGTTCCCTAAAGTGTTTAGATTTTTCAGCTTTGTGCCTTGATGTAGAAATAGCGGAATTGCCTACGGGGGGACAGGAATTGAATTTTTCAGTCTTCAGACCTACAAGAAACTTAGCAGGAGGGAAAGATACTTTAACTTGGATCCTAATGTTGGAAGAAATTCTCTGCTTCAGTTTAGAGGCATGTTGGGGCAGAAGATGTGACAGCAGAAAGAATCAATCTGCTCAAGTTTCCTCTTTAAACAACTGCATTTTCTGTATTTAAACAAGCACCTTACCACAGAGAGTCACCACTAGCCTTTGCCCACTTTGTTTTCTCATCACATCTCTGGCACAGAACTCCACATCTGGTCAATCAGAGAGATAAGCCTTCAGTTTCAGATGAGCCCCTTGAGAATAATTTACTGCCAGATGTGAAATGGGTGACTGTGGCTACGACTAGGTCTGGAGATGCTCAGCACATGCTGGAGAAGTGTGTGCTGAGAAGGGGTCAAAGAGCGAAATCCTCAAGGGTGAATTTGGGTGAATGCACTTCTTGAACATGCTGAGTCTTGGGTCCATGGGACAAAGTCCACCTTCTTGTAAGTGCCTTGACTAGAGTTTGAGTATTGTACATAGTAGTAGCAAAAAGCCAGTTAGAAAATGGTAGAGCACTTGAGATGGAAGCTTTTTTTTAAAAGGGAAGGACTGTTTCTCTGTTTAGAAACTTTACATTTACATTGTGCTTTTCCATCATGAATGGCCTCTTTCTTTTTGGTTTTCATGGGAAAATGTACTTAAAAAAACCCTATATTTTCATCTGGAGATGAGGGAGATAGGAAAGTTCTTTTTTTTAAACAAGAACCGAAGTGTTTTCAAGTTTTTGCCTTGAAAATGGGGATCAGCCACATTGCTCCATGCCCCCTGATGAGTTACTGCTCTGTCTTGCAGAGCATCCTCAGAGCTGGGGTAACTCAGTATTCCCCCTCTGTGCTCCTGCAGACCCACCTGGAACAGGACCGTGTGCTCACTACCAAGCTGCTGGTGTCAGTTTTACTGCCTGCCTGTTTTTAGAAATTGAGAAATGTGAGGTTTCCACATTCAGCCGACATGCATGGCAATTCTCTTACTGCTTTGGCCATCAGGGAGGTGGTCTTTGTGCTGGAACCACATTGAAGTTTGATGGAGGCTGTCTACATTGCAGCATTAAGCTATCTATTTTCTAGTTTATAGCTCCATGCTGTTTTTCTTCCCCATGGCTGCCACTGGGAGCTGCAGTGTGAGATGCAGTGTGTGTATCTTAGGCAAACTTACGTTTGCCTTTATGGTGAAAAAAATATTCAAGGTGCACTTAAACTTTCCCTCTTTAAGCTCATGAAGTTTGATGTTCATTTCATTAGTTTAAAATAAAGAATGGATGAGTTTGGAAGTGAAATATTTCAATTTGGCCAGAAAAAGCCACAGCTTACCCGGTCCGTTGTTGTCAATCATCAGGATGAGGTTACATGGGAGACCTCCAGAGGGTCCCTTCCCACCATGTTGCTATGATACTGCTAATTGTATGATCTCCTATTTTAAAACCCCCTCAATTCTTTTACCCAATGGCATGCTCAAAGTCCACATTCTCATTTTAGGCTTGAACAGTGACAGTTTAGCTCTGTCCTCCCCTACCTTGGTGGAGCTCTTCCCATTGATTCACCTCACCTGATGCTGTAGAGGACATTGCCATTTCTGGAAATCCTCAGAAGCTTGTTGTCTGTGGTAATCTCATGGAAATGGGCCCCTTTCTCATTAGCAAAGAACAAGTCAGGCTTCCAGATGGAGTCCAGCATAGAGGGGTCCAGGTCTAGGGAGTCATCAGGGTATTCATTGTATGCCAGCCGTGGGTCATTCCATTGCTGTCGCAGGAAGATGTTCACCCTGTAATCCTGTGTGGTGTAAGCAGGGAGCAGAGAAATGCTGTTAGTGCTCAAAGCAAGCTGGAAGTGCTGAGAGCTGGGAAGCATGTTCTAAAATCATTGTCAGAACCAAACCATGTTTAGGCCTATGTTCTCAAGCTATGGCAAGCATTTTGGGCATTATTTCTCAAGGAGCTGTTGTTGATTTTTAGCTTTGTAGCTTACAGCTATCTCATAGCAGGAGCAGCTGCCTATCCTTGCATCCCCATGTCACAGTAATTGTCAGCTGTGTGTGAAGTGTCAAGACCTCTAGTCTGAACCCTGCGGCTGGAAAAGCGATGCTCAGTTGCAGAGGTTGTAAAGGCTGGTGTCAGCAACAAAACTCTTGCAGAGGATTAAGGGGAAAAGGAGACTGAAGCCAACTTCCTTTCAGTGTTGAACCATCCCATATTGTGTCTATCTATGTTTCCTCCAGACTCATGAAAAGAAAAGGCACAGTGAGACAGGCAGTGAATGGAAGGGATATTCCCTGTGTGACAACTAATATAAGGGTAACTCATATGAACTGATGGGCGCCGCTGACCTTGGTGAGAGTATGTGAACATGAGAGGGATATACATGAAGTCTGCTCTCCTAATCCTAAATGAGTGTTCTGGGTACCCCTCTCTAATGTCAAACTGCCATAAATGCTACAGATTTTATTGGATGGCCATCTTTAATTGAAGCTGGTCCCATAGCATTATGTAAAATGGTATCTGCTTCATAACTGTGTGTCTTAAAGCTCCCTGGAGCTCCGAAGCCAAGGCTGGCTGCTGAGGTTGAGCTCAGACACCCTCCTGGACAATTAAAGGTAGTTTCTTTTCTCCCTATTTGACCAATAGCTTCCCAGGGTGACCTGCATGCCCCTTTTCTGGTGACTTTCACATTAGAAAGTGAACCAACAGAATTAAATGGGAAGAGGATGTGCCAGCTATCAGGAGAGGGATAAAAGCTCCACGTCCATAAATTAATTGACATTTACCAAGTATAGAAGCAGACTGTGTCTGAAGAGCAGCATATAATAAACCAGTTTCACTGCCCTGGCCCAAACTAATAGTTTCTATCATGCTGAGAGTTTCTTTGATGCCTTTCTAATAGTAATGTACTTTGCAGACTTTTATTAGGAGACAGTTAATGGAGAGCTTGCTGATATCTAATATTTGCTGCAGGCACTAGGACCTTTCTTTCAGTGAGACTATTTGGCACCTCTGAGGGGATGTCCCTGACTCTGCCATCAGGTCTGTTCTTTCCATCTGCAGAACACAAAACTCTGGAGTTGAAAAGATGCATGTAGAGGACAGTCTTCCTGATGTTGCTGCCCCAAGTGCTTGCTTGACTATAAACCTGCAGCCTCCTGTCCTGGAGGACGTGACTCTTGTGGAGTCCACTGGAAGGCTGGGAGATGTGCCTCTCCCTCGTCTTGGGAGCCTTTTCTTTTGGATGGGAGTCCATAGCCGAGCCCATGGTCTAGAATCTGTTTCTAGCCACTTAGTGCCATCTGCATCCTTGGAGCACAGAAGCTGCTAATGACATTAATGATTGTGACAACAGCAAATGGACCAAGGACTTGATGCTAAAAGGACCAGACCTCTGAGCATGAAAAAGAGTTGCAACACTCTCTCCTTCTGCTAATATTCCAAATGTCACCTTCACAAGTCCTAGTGCATCTCTCTGACTTAATTATTCACTCTGCTGACCCTGGATAATGTGTCTTGAGAAAACGTGAATAGCTGTGGACAGGAACCAGCGCCTTAGTTCAGGATTGGCAAGTCCCACAAAGCTGAAAAAGGAAAGCAACACTGAATTTCCACCTCCCATAGCACACAGCAGCTCCCTGAACAACCTGTACACTTTCAATTCTCCCTTTTCTGTGTGTTAAGATCTGCCACCACTGCAGTCAAGGGAAATCAATGTCAATGACCTAACAGGTAGAAAGCGAAAGGTTGTTATGTTTATTCAGCTAGATGCTAGCAGGTCAGCTCTAGATGGGGGCTTATGTCATGTACAACACAAATTAAACTCGTGTTTGGAAGAAACTTCAGTGGTAGCTGTCCAGAAGTATTCTCAGCCTGATGGAGTGTTGGAAGCAGGGGAAAATGGAACCACTCTTCCTGCAATAGCCTGTGTTGCTGCAGATAAGCTTTGTTGCTGGACTAAATTCACTGCTTCAGCTCCAAACCTTGCTGAAAGGAAAGGGTAGAAGGGAGGTGTAGTATGGTTTACATTGCTATCACAGCAAGCATAAGAGGCCATAGACAGAACGACTGCCATAGTCTTCGTCACCATGATGAAGGATCTTAATCACATGCTTGTAGGACAAATGAAAATTACTTCTCATAGTAGATGGCTGTGAGAAAGCTTCTTCTAACTCATCTCCAGGCACCAGGTGTCCTGTACTCATGTCCAAGGGCATGTCATGAATGTATGGTGCGAGAGACTGCACTACCTTGGTCCACTCTCAGCAATGTGGTGAGTAACTGGTGCTTGCTACTCTTTGTGCTCCTCCTCTAGAGACAAGTGTTTACAGTGGGTATTTTTTGCTTTGGAATGTGGACAACTGAGCATATATGTTGTGATATAAAAAAAAGCAAGGATAAAGAAATAGAATACATGAACTGAATGCAATACTCTGGCTTTGCCATTTTACAGCATTAGTATTTCACCTGTGTGAGTGTGTGTTTATGAAGATATTCCTTCTCAGTAGGTTTATTCCACAATCTTAACCTAGTCACTGAGAATGGTTGTTTTCCCCCAGATGCCTTTTCCCTTATGACAAACAGCTGCATTGCACTGTAGTATTGAAGGTGCTGAGCAGCCTTTTAGATATTTTGTGTCCAGGCTTATTTGAACATAAATGTGAAAACAAGATCTGTGACAGCAAACTGGACATGGCACTGCCTGAGGAGCCAGCAGAAGGCATGGAGAGCAAATGGGGTATGTCTGTGGCTGTGCCATTGCCTAAGATAAGGATCACAGTATTCTGTAGCAGCTGAAGGATCTTGTGTGTTGACAGCTGTGTGCTTAGGCATTGCAGTCAAGCTGAGAGGGGATGAGCCAAACAAACACTCATTTGTTTGCTACCTGGAGATATATGGCATTTCTCCTGGATGCTATTGTATGAGATCTTAATTAGCATCACCAAGAAATCCACAGTTATTCCTAAATGATGGACAGAATGGACCAATTTGTGATGTGAACTTTCAAGCAAAAAGAAAAAAAAAGGGTTTACTGGGGTTGCAAACTCAGCAAAAAAATCTCTTTCTCTATATCCTTATTACTTCAGCTCCTCATTTGTGTGCCAATCACATCCAGGCATTGATTAGCTTGTGCAGCCTGCTCCTCTGGCTGGCTTGGAAGTGAAGAACAGCAGCTCTGTGTTGTGAAGGCATTCAGGAGCTTTGCAATTTGGCACAAAGGCATTTCACTCCCCAAGGGGAAATGACAAGGGGTAGGAAGAAAGTGACTGAAGTGATCAAAGTAGTTCAGTTTGATAATGCTGAAATGAAATTCTGGTTAGTGACCTCACAAGGAGCTGAGGAAATGGAAGATCATTTGAGATCTTTCCTTTCCAGGGCACCACAGTCTTGGCAGCTGATGAGGTGTGAGGTGTTGAAAGTAGCAGCAGGCTGGAGGTAGTGCTGTGAGGAAGGGATGGAGGCTGTCAGGAAACTCAATAGGTTCCAGCTCCTGACTCAGGGGTTCTGTCAGACCAGCTCTGAACAGTTTTGGTGAGAGGCTTCACTTTGATACATCTACATTTTGCTGATGGAAAAAAAACAGGGTAAAGACTGAACTCCTTCGGGTGGCGATTCTGTTATCCACCTGGGCAGCAGAACACAAGGGGCTTTATTAGCATTGAGTTAATTCTCTAGCAAGGGAATAACAAAATTTTTAAGGCTATTCGCCCTGCAAAAGAGCACTACAAGTGACTGATTAGGGAAAAAACAAGCAAAGAAAATCCACCAAAAAAATCCCACCCCCCAAAACCCTCACCAACAAACCCTGAACACACCAGGATCATATTAGCCTTAGAAAAGTTAATCAGGGACCTTGTCACCTTGTCACAGCTGTAACCAAGAAGCCAATTTGCAGCCTGGTGTGAAAGCCACAGCTGGGCCAGGGGAGAAGGTGCTGTGAATAGCTGTTGTGATGGAGGTGCTGTTGGTGAGGAGGAGGAAGATTGGTGCTTGAGGAAGGTAGGCATATGTTGAGGGGTGAGAGTAGCATCCTAGTGTTTAGTAGATGTAGGGGCTTGTTGTGCTGGAATCTAAAGGGGGAACATTTTCAGGGTCTCCCTAGAAAAGGAGGAGAAAGTATATGTCTTTGGGCCAAGGATGGAGCTGCTGGGAGGTGGGCTGTAGACAGTATCCTGAATTTGAAGTTCAGGAATCTGATACTGAAATCTTATTTTTTGGCTTTTTGTGTGTGTGTGTTTGAATTACGGTGGCTTTTTTTTTTTTCTACTTCTCCATTCAGTGCAAAACCAAACTCCAAGCACGTAGGTAGTCAAAACACTGCAGGTCTAATATTGAAATTGCAGCAGACTGTGAGAAGTTGTGAAAAACCTTCTCATTTTGTGTTGTGTGACTTGTTACGTGCTCATCATCTCTGTGAGACTGACGGCTGGTTTTAAGAATGACTGATTGCAGAAAATTGAGCTCAAAATCCAGCCTTTGCTGCAGGCTTTGTGCATTGATTGTGCATCTTTGTATCTTGGGGTATGTGGGCCCAGTATTAAGTGTGTGACCCATATGCCCTATCAGTCGTATTTGCTGTACTGTAGCTTGTGAGGCTGAAGTTAGTTGCTCAGTCTGTTTATGTTGCAGGATGGTTTATCTCACTGGAAATATACTTATGCAGATGTCTCTGAAAAAGCATATGACATTTGCAGCCTCCTGCTCCTCCTGTCCTTAGGAGATGCTGGGAGACCAATTGTAGCTGGCTGGAAGGTCATATTTGGTTTTCTTCCTTCAGGTGGCATGAGAACAGCAAAAATAACTTTGCATATATATATACTGTGCCTAGGGGAGTCTGTGCTGACTGTTCTGTGGGTTTCTTCTACACTCTTGTTTGCTGTGCATAGGTCGTTTTTAAAAGATGAGATTAGGAGGGGCCATCTTAAGTATTGAGTTCAACTCTTAGTCTAGGTGATGATGTAAAAAAAGATTCCTTCTCCATATACCATGAAACTGCAGCTTCCATTAGGAGAGAGACTGAGGACATTACTTAATTCCAAGCTTGCTGTTAAAGCAGGAAATTTGTTAGATGAATGAGCAGATAATGGTACTAGTTGTCTTATACTACAAAGCAAAACTAAAGCTGGTGCAGTTTATTCGGTTAAAACCAAGACCCTGTTCCCTAGGAGTGTGACTTCTGTTTCATTTCAAATAGAGAATTTGTAGCTTTGCTGTAGGTTTCCTGCGCTGATATACCTGGTGGGGAAGGTGTTTATGCTTTTGAAGAGTGATAAGGGACTTAACAACTTGCGGTTGGGGGTTGTTTGGTGTTAATAAAAATCAGCAGGTAGAGTGGATGCATCTTGCATTTGTCCTCTGGAATCCTTTGCACTATTGCAGTAATGCTTTGGTATGGAAGGAGGCTATCTGCGCTTGTCTGGTAGTTAGTAGTATCCTTCTCCTTGAAGGGACTTACTGGGTTCATGAGGATGTATTCCCAGTCGTAGTCTCTTTTCTCCTTAGAGCTGATTGCAAGTGATGCTGATGGATAAAGCTATGAGCTGCAATATAGCATAAATGTCCAATCAATTATGTGCACTACTGGAGGCTTTTATGTTGGGTCTCTGGTTCTGCAGGATGCTTAAAGGAGTTTACTTCCTTTGCTTTAAGTCAGCTCTGCTTTGTGGAATTCAGTTTGGTGGATGACTTTGTCTAACCTTGCAGCGGTTTTTGATCTCAAATTTTTTGCCTTGTTCATTTTGAACCTTTGTGAGGCATACATCAGCTTTCTCCCCACTCTGGGAAGCCTATGCCTTCTTTCAGTCCCAATTCATTATCCTCCTTTCTGAGGCTTGTAGACCCAAGTGGCTCCATCAAATGCCTCTTCTATTTTTCTGTATTCACTCCTCTTTCTCTGCCTTCCATGGTGCTTCAAGCTGTACGTGAGCATTCACTTCCAATTTATCTAATCCTCTGCATGGTAACCTCCATGATTTACACTGATTTGTGAGATTCAGACAGTGTGAACATAAATGGTAACAGTGATATTTTCTGTAGGAACTAACAGCCTCGCTAGAGAGGCATTTTAAAATCTTCTCTAATTGCATGTGTGATATCCATAAAAACCTATGATTCTTCTCCTGCAGGTAGTAGAGCAATAATAACCAAGTATAACATGATGTAGTACTCAGAACCTGAACTTGCCTGGGCTTAGAATGCCTAATAATAAACCATAATGTTGTTGTTCCTCTTCTGGCAAGTGAAGCAGCTGTGGGAGTGTTACAATCAGTCTCAGGGGTCAATCATAGACTACTCGTTTCTTCATAGTAAAAGATTGAATTGCCTCTTCCCCTCCAACTCAGCTGCCCTCCTCCCTTTATTCCCCTAAGATATTTGATCACTTGTTTGCATTCGAAGTAGCCAGATCTGTCTCCCTTCATGACAGGACCTTCTTTTCTCTACCCAGTCAAATCTGCTGTGGGAGCTGATGCTGCGTGTTTGACCCACTGGGGAGGAACTGGATTCTCTGCAGAGTAAATCCCAGGTTAGCAAATCCCAGAGACTGCTCTAACATGCTGAGCTCTCGTTTTCAGATGTTTCAGTACTTGCGTTGCTTGTGCTCTTGTCAGTGTTTACAAGCAGAACTGCTGTCCCCAAAGAAGTGCATTATATTAGGTTGTGTGCAATGCTGCGTCAGCCTGACATCTGGACTAGCTTGTCAGAGCTGGCTTGGGTATTTCTAGGCAAAGCAATGTGCCCACAGGGTGTTTTTTGGGTTCCCGTGGGAATTTTTTCTATGGAAGATAGGCTATGAAATGAGTGTCATCCTGAGAGGATACCAAGTCCCTGCAGCATGTCTTAAAGGTAAACTGCATATCTTTCTCATGCTAGTCTATGCTGATTTTATGAAGCATCTTGTTTACAGGGATCTTGAGGTGTCTTTGTATGAGTGCTCCAATCCATCTTGCAATGTAGAACAGCTATATATAAAAAAAACCATGTCACTGTAATGTGTTCTGTATGTTACACAGGGAGCCCTTGTGGGCCTGCCCCTCTCCCTTGCACTCTGGATCATCTCTGCTAGATTGTGCAGGAACAGAATACTTATTGCCTGTAACACCAAAGGAGGTATCCAATAGAATAGTATATTAGGAACAGATGTGTATTGTGGTTCTAGGGGGTTGTGTTTTTTTGCTTTATATACAAATTAATATATTTCTTGTGTATGAACTCTGCAATCCAACTATAAAAATATGTTTCTTTGTGCTTGGACAGAGTAACAGGGTTTTTTTCTACTATTCTAACTGAACTATCCCCAACTCCAAACATTTCCAGAAGAAGGGTATTGTGTCAGAAGAGACTTATCAACCCCAGATATATAGCTGTTTACTCCTCTGACAGAGGCATGCATGACAAATAACTTGTACAAGTCTAGGGATATGATCTATATGTAAAGCCTATAACATCCTGCCTGAAAGCACAAAGCACCTGGAGTCTTGCATTCTTAATTCAACATCTTTCTAGAAAAAGAATTACCAAGGAGTAATTAAACACCATCTTTCTGGATTAGCTTTAATTAGCACAGAGGTAAGGCACTGCACCTCCAGAGTTTTTCCTTTGCTGTTCACTGATTATGTCACAACCAATCTTTAATAGTTTTCAGATGGAGTAATTATCTTCTGTTCTAGTGATCCTCTGCTCCTCAGGTCTTGCCAATTAGATACAGCCTTTAGGAATGTTCACTGATTTTGTCTGAAGTGAGCCTTAACTTGAAAATATTGGTTTTGAATTATTTTATTAAAAAATCATTGTCTACAGAATTTCTCCAAGAAAGTGACCTAGTGATTCTTGTAATCTCTGGGGATCTGAAATCTGGTGCAGACTGAATTTGAGTTCAGCTCATTTTCCTTCACACAGTGTTGATTCATACTTCTGGGTTTATAGGCATTTAAACAAAAAGTGTCTGCAAATGTCTCTGAGCTTGGAGCCTTAGGCAAACCTTCAGAAAAGACTATTTGTTTCCTTTTCTGACTCTTCTACTTTGTACGGTGTTTTTGTAGAGATGCAGATAGAGACTGTGTGATCCTCAGCTACATGCAATGAGAGTCTTTTCTGTTGACCACTAATTTATTCTAAGGTTAGATAAACTTGGAAGCACTGAGACAGTGTTTTCCTGTGGTCACACTAAAGAAGAGGGTGATGCAGCATTAGCTGGGAGCGCAATGAGGCTGAGCCAGTAGCTGAGCAGCTGTGCTGTGATTTGTACTTACCATAGTTGTTTCTGCAATCGAACCAAAGCTGTTGATGAAAATGTTGCAGCTGACATTCACTGGTGGGCCTGCATGACAAATACAGATTGGAACAGCAGTTTACCGTGTGCTTATAAGACAAAATATTTCCACTCTGTAGTGTTAAAACCTATTGTGGGAACAAGGTGACTGAGGGGTGGATATGGGAATACAATCGGGATGACCTAGCTTACTCATCTTGGTTCTGATGCCAGTTTGACATCAAACAATGCTCTTGTTTCACCTCTGTTCCCTTGTTTAAGATAATGTTTATATATCTGTTCTGTGAATTGCTTTGATGAAAAGGAATAGATCACAGCCAGGCAGGACAGCTTTCTAGCTATCTTAGCATTGCTGTGTGCGTGGCAAGCTCACCTTGAACGCAACAACAATGTAACCCAGAAAAGAGCTGAGAGTCTGTTGTCAGACCCTCTTGTCTAGAGCTCTATTCTTTTAAAGTACTCATACAAAGCATCTAAATGTTTCTGAACTAGGACTGTATGTTGCCTTCAGAGTCAGTACAGAAGCCTGTGCTGTAGGGATCAGGCTGGGTAAAGGAGTAAGTACCCCCTGTGGTAATAGTGGTGTCTGCTGAGGCTCACAGCTGGATAAGAGATTTCAGGCCTCTGCCAGCAGAAATTCCGGCTGTTTTGGGAGAGGGTTTTCCCAGGCTTTGGACCATGCTTTTCCTGGGCTCTATTTCCTTTCAGACAGAAACTTTGCTTAGCCTGCTCATATTAGAAAAGTTAAGGGGCCACCAAAGGAGGAGAGTGGAGATTAATAGATTAAATGACTGTGGTTAGAGGGCATGGGGGTTAGTCTGTTCACGTGGTACTGGTGCCCAAAGGGATTGGTATTACTGGAAGTGGATGACAATACTGCCTGGTGAATCTGAGGTCAAATGTTGCATTTGCACCAAGGGTGATGCCAAGAGCTGCAGTTCAGTGCAATGCAGGAAGCTGGAGAACATGCTGGAAGCGGAGCCCTATCTGGTGCCTGACAAACCAGTGGCTTACCTGCATATAAAGAGAAGTTATCTAAAGCCTTAGAGGGGAGAAGCAAAAGGGACCTTTCTACTGCCCAGCGTGTGGTGGGGAAAGGTGGCCCAGGCAGAGACCAGAGGACACCCCTCCCAGGAACCAAGGTCCTCTTTAATGCTGGGTGAATTAATCTTCTATCATCCCTGTGACAGATGCTTTTGGGAAGATAAGATATGTGGAAGTGGCAAGTGTGGATATTTAGATTATTCTTCCATCCTTTCTGGAAACAGGGATGGTGTCTGCATTTCAAACAGCCTGATGGTTCAGCCTGACTGGAGGAGTGATGCTTGCCAGTTATAAGGCCACATCTGCAGTCTGGCAGTTGCTGCAAGATAAAATACTGGGGGGGGGGGGGGCGAGAGGCTTGTGCCTCTAATCAGCGCAAACTTCCTCCTGTGTGGAAATTAATGGAATTTCCTGATTACTAAGTAACATTCGGAGCTTGGTTTGTTCCTCTTCATTTCCCTTTCCTTCTCTCCTGTTTTGGCCTCTTCTGAAACTTTGTGCCTGTCCTCTGCAGGAGTAGGATTCCAGCCACAGAACCGTAAAACTCTCTATGGTTGGGATTTTCTTGGTGTGAGTCCCAGGCAATCCAAGCAGGCTTCTGTCTAATCAGCTCCCAGACAGTCATTTGCCAGCTCAGCAGCAGCTCTGTTCAATCTGTGCAGCTCTTCCTTCTGACTTAAACATAGGTATGGGCTAAAATATCAGATACAAAATGGTGTCTTTTCTCTCTCTCCCTTCACCAGCCTATTTCTCCAAAAGGCTTATCCAGAATAATAAGATGACCTCCTGGATGACTGCATGTGCTTATGACTGACATGCATGGAGGATTTTGGCTGTCTTGCTCCTTATCTTGTGCTGACATGAAGTTGAGTGTGGGATGAGCTTGGCCCAGTGCACATGACGAAGGGTCTCCTTGGGTCAGCTCTTGTTGAGGCACTGTGCCCTTCCCATTGTGTCCAAGGGGAGCTGTGAGGGTTCTGCAGGGTTTGGTTGGTTGTGTGGGGCTCTAGAAACTTCCCTGCCTACCACTGAAAAGTGCCACCACTGCAGGGGGATGCAGCTGTGAAGGAATATAGTTTACCAACAGTGGGATTAAGAGTACAGCCTGGGTAACAGGTCCCCTGCCCACACCTGCTGGATTCAACTCTGCCCCTGTCTAAGTCGCTGGCTTCCTCCTCCAACCTAAACCAAAACCCAAATGCTTCTTCCTTGTTCTCAGAATGTGAATCCACAGCCACGTCCAGACCTTGCAGCATTTAAGAAAAAGCTGCAATCTTCTTTTTGTTAATCTTCCCCTCCCCAAAAATCAATCTGATGCAGATCTTTGGTATTATTTTCATTTAGCTCTAAGCCATTAAAATGCCCTTATGAGTTACTGCAGTTAATTTAAATGATGTGTTTTGAGAGCTACAACCCCAAGCTCTGTAAAACACCTCCTATGCCTCCCATATAAATTGGAGCCTGATTTATGTGTAGGAGGCTAAGCCAGCAAAACTGCCCTGTGGGGAAGGTGTGGTTCATTGAAATAAAACTGAAATTAAATTATCTCAAATAAAAATGCAATACAGCTGCCTTCAGCAGG
>NW_009932484.1:55598-72429 GCF_000696875.1 Nestor notabilis
GCAGTAAGCTAATGTATACATTTCATTAAATATTTAAGTTTAATTGCTTTTGTGTGTGCATAATTTAGTGGTAGGCAGGTTTACAGGGTGGTTTTTATTTTTTAACTCTTTGTGATTTGGGTTAAAACCGGTAGTGTTCTCTGTTGCCTAGTTGATTACTAGGATGTTAAGAATCCCACCTATATTTGGGTTTAAAAGCCCAGTATAAAGCTCATTGTTTGAAGCTGGATCACAGGTGTTGTCACTGTGATTAATTGGTCCTAGGAGTCCTGTGATAGCACTACCTGTGACTCTCAGTGGGGAGGCGGAATTGATAGTAGGTTAAAAGAAGTGAATGAAATGAGCATTGAAGAGGGCTGGACAGTGGCTGAGAGGGAGCAGGTCCCACTTCATATCTGGGTGCAACGCAAGGGCAAATAGCTCTGGAAAAATGAGCTCAGAAAACAAAAAAACCCCAGGGAATGGTGTGGATTGGAAAGGGACCCTAAAGATCATCTAGTTCCAAGCCCTCTGCTATGGGCAGGGACACCTTCCACTAGACCAGGTGGAAAAACACACCAAAAAAAGTCCCTAAATCCTACCCTGTTAGAAGAGGTGTTTTGAGGAGTAAAGAGAGGCTCTGTTGCCTTTTCCAGGGTCTGTTTCTATGCTGCTTGGCTGCCAGTGAGTATAGGGTGAACTGGGGAACCCAGATGTGAAATGGAGCTGTGTTGGGTACTAATTTATAGCCCTTTTACTGTGGGGATAGTGGTGGGTCAAAGCTGCCCCAGCATCTTGCTGAATTCCTCTCTGGGAAAGACTCCTTTTTGGCTTCAGTGGGTGTAAGGGAGGATTATTGCCCACTGTTAGAAGGTGCTGTGGGCAGTGACCTTAGGAGAAAAGCTTCAACTTTCCTTTCCCCTTATCTGTGAGATATTCTGCTCTCTGCCAGTCACTGCTTGGTTTGGCAGGATCCCCTATCTCTCTGTTGAAGTTTTTCCTGCATATAAAGTTATTACAAGGTTGTTTCCATTCTGAGTAGAAGTCAAGTGCCTTACCAGACATCTAGAAGAGATCTGTGCACCAAATCTCTCATTATCATACATATTTCATATGAACTACAATCGTTCATATTCCATATGCAGCTAGGGAGGCATTCATTAAAATTACATGCAGTTTTCAGTCCCAAGTTGAAACAAAGCCACAAAGCAGGGTTTTTTTCATACCTTTAAAATTTGGCCTGATCCTGGCATCATATCCTGAAGTTCGCCCCATCAACTTATCCAAGAAATCAGAAGGAGACATGGGTTTGGGGGCAGATCGTGCAGCTGCTTCAGCTTCTTTGGAGGCTGCCAGGCTGCGTGAGTAGAAAGAAAGAGGAGATTTTAGTGAACATCCCATACTAGGGAGGGTTTGGGGTCCAGAAACAGAGCAGTCAGCATCTCGTTCCTGCTGTGAGGCAAGATGGGTACCCATGTGAATTCCTAATGAGGCTGGTCTTTGCTAATTTGTTTGCCCAGCCCAAACATCTCTGAATACAGAATCCCAGCTGCCACCAAAGTAGCAGAGAGATGATGAGTGGAGAAAATCCTTTTGTGAGTTCAGGTATAGCTCCTTGGCATGCCACTAAATTACAAATCTGAACTCTGGCACTGAGCTCCACAGGTAAAATATACTCTGAGATTAGCCTTGGGCAGCAATTTCTGCTTAATTACATGGCAAATAGCAAGGAGCATATTTGGTATCCTGACAGCCGAATTTTCCCAAAGGCAGGTAGAATCAAAGCAATCTGGAATTCAAGGCTTAAATGAGTGTCATGAGGACTATATAGCTCCTGCAGAGCCTGTGGGTCTGTAGCAGATAGATGTATTTTTGCTTCCCTCTTGTTGACCAGTCCAACATTTGCTATTGGTACCTGCAATGCAGGAGTCTGAGTTCAATACAGCAACATGGTCTCTGTACTGAGAAATGTCTGAAGTGTGACTCTGAAATGATACTCATTTTGGGTTGAGGATGAAAGGGAATGAAATCTTTTGGGGACCTGTATGGCCTCTGGGGCAGAAAGAGTGAAATTACCAATTTATCTGCAGAAGATGAAAATCCGAGGCTGGCAATGTGCCTTCTAACTCTAAGGGAGTCCACAAGATCTCCAGGGTGATGATCTGGGCTTAGGAAGTCTCAGTTGTTGCCATCTATGCAGCAATAAGTGGCCCCTGGTACTAGGTGCTCACTCCCAACTTTGCAGAAAGGTTTGATTTGTGGTTACATGGTTTCTACTCAAACACGGATCTGTTCCCAGGCTGAAAGAATGGTGTGGAATTGCCTAGATTAGCAAAATAAACGTACCCATAAGTGACGTGCAGTGTGCTTAGGGCAAAAGCTGTCTCTGCCTGTGGGTTCAGGTGCCTGCTGGTGGATAAAGCCTGCAGGCAGTGTTGCAAGGCAAATGTGTAAGGCAGAGAAAGCTGCACAGGAGGAAGTGAGGCTCATTGATTCACATTTTGCAACCCCCCTGAATTTTTTTAAAGTACAAAGGCTATGTGGGAACTGCGAGAAGCCACTGGGGCAGAGCAGCTGGGAGGCCTGAGCATGTTTACAACAGGCACAAGATATTTAGCTATGGATGCTCTCACAAATGATATCATGGAGTCCTCTTACAGCATGAGGACTTCATCTTGAAGTTCTGCATTACCCATCTTGAGAGACTGCAGTAGTCAAACCTGCTGTCTTTCAGAAGAGTAGTGCTAAGTACTGACACAAGACCTACCAGGAAGAATTTAGGGGCAGTTACTGTGCATGGCCTTAGTGTGACCCTGCCCTCGAAGACCTGTTCCTACAGTGCAAGTTTGAGCTGAGACAATTGTTATCTACACAAGGCCTTGACAAGAGCAATTTAATCCACTAAGTTCCTCAGGACTTTAAAAATGGGTGGGATTCAAAAGCACTTGGGAACCATAATTTGAAAACCAGGAGTCTGTAGTAACCTGTATTGCATTGACTCTCTCCTCTAGCATTAGCAGTGATGGCTTGCCAAGCCTTAGTTTTCAATCCTGCAAACTCACAACTGCAGTCTGGTTGTTTTTGCAAGCTGATACTGCATTAAGGTTCTCTGATTACTAGATTTTTAACTGTTAAATATGGTTTAATTTCTGGAATAGGGAGATAAATTCCAGATCGCTTCCACTGAGAGTATAAAACTAGGATTTCATTCACCCTTTATATGTCCACAATCCACTCCCACACTTGACCTGGCTGATGCACACTCATGCTTGGAGATGATCTGATATGGTGTGAATCCAGCTTTACTGTAGCTGTGTGCTCTTTCTTGTCTTGTCTCCATCTCTTCTCTAAGAAACTATGCAAAGCCAAACCAGTGTGGTTCAGAGGTATATGGGGTTGTGGAATTGGTGATGTGTTTGAATTTTTTTTTTTTTCTTAGAAGGGAAACAACAGGGCGCAATTGATTTGCAAACTCAGAAGAAGAAAGCTGGGAGTGGGAAGACAATCAATACTAGGCTTGACTACTGCATTCCAATAGAGTGTCTGCATGGCAATGGGTTGAGAGAAGAGATTTCAATTAAGCAGCAAATGACTTGGTAACCAAAGACTCCTGCCACTTCAGCAGCAAGATGCCAGATAGTGCAATACACTGATTTCTTATTAACTGTAGACTGGAGGAAGTATATGGAAGTGGAAAAGTGGGGGGGAAGAGGCAGTACAAATCTAATAAGCTTAAAGTGCAACAAGATAATTAGAAACCGCAATTTCCCTGGCATTTGTTTTAAAAGTGGAAATTGGTGCTCAGCCTTCCTGTAAATTTAGCGTGAAAACTTGTGCTGAACATGTTCAGTCCCAATAAGTGAGTCTGCTGGTGTTTCCTGGGTGCCATTTTCTGATTATTTTTTCTGCACTGAAGTTGCAAGTGAATGAATTTCATGGGCTCTGTTCCTACCTGAAAGTATATATTCGGATAAAGGAATCCCATAAGCATCTGGGAGACGACCACCCTCTCATAGCCCTGCTACTTTCTGCAGCTTCATGCCCATCCTCATGAGCAATTTCTGTGAGCACCTTTGGGAACGTGCTGAAACTGTCAAATGTGGTCGTCTCCCTCCTGGTGCATGTTTTAGAAGCTTTGTTTGGCTGCTGTGTGGTGTTACCCAAGTGACCTAGGAATGATGAGTTCAGCTGCTCTTCTGTTAGTAACTAAATGTTTTCCTAAAACAACTTCCCCCCCTAGATTTAATAGAAAAGGCAAGAAAGCAGGGGATGAAAGCATAGCAAAGCAGGCAGATGTATCTACTTTCTAGCTCAGGAGTAGAAAATGCCATTGGGAGCTACAGGGAGGCTGTCCCCACCATGCTTCAGAGGGATGGATTGCGTCTAACGCAGCTCTGAAATGTTCACTCTGGTTGTGACAACTGAGCTTTGCTACAGCAGTTTAGCTCAGACAGCACCCAAAAAAGCTGTCAGCTTCTGCTCTCTTTCATGTCTATCTTGACCTGCTGTGTGTGCTGCCTTGGGAGCTTTCTGGGATTTTCTATATCCCTTAATTCTTACGGAGCCACCCTTGAATGTCGCATAGGAGTGTTCATCTCTTGTCCCAGCAGAGACAAGGGAAGTTACCAAGTGATCTGAAAATTATTTGCAGTAGGAGAGAATTGGAACCTCAGGGTGGGTTGTTGTGTTTTTCAGAAAGAAAATTCCTTCTCTGAATAAGCAAAAGGAGGTAAAACATGTAACAAACCCACTGAGGATGTAGTTTGCATTGGTGCAAGAATGTTGTCTGAGCCAAAAGCCTCTTGGTGCATTTTAATAGCAGCCAGACAGCGGCTTATCTTATTTATGCTGGTGTAATCCCTAGTGGATCTGGCAGAGAAAGTGCTATCAGGCAGTCATCACAGCAACAACAATGGGAAGGATCTCTTCAAAGGGTCGATGAACTATCATAATCTTTTGTGGTATTAATGCTGGCATGAAGGCAGGCACCACCGAGCCCCTAGGAGGTCCAGCCTGCTAGCAAGCATGTGAAGGTGAAAGCTGGTGGAGATGAACAGCCCAGCTACTTAGAATTGCATTCCTTAAAGTGGAGAAGTCAAGCTTTGCAGGACACTTATTATTGGTTTCTCCCACCCTATAGAGGCACTGCTTATTTTTGTTTCAGCTGAACAGATGTTATATTCTTATAAAAAGTTATTTGGTTTAGAAAGTGGCTCATGTTGGTTTGCTTGGTTTCCAGCTCCCCAGTTGGCTGTTTATGGCCCTTTCCACTATTTGTATGGCCCCTGTGCGATATTTTCATGCCTTTTTTTTGCTGTGCCCATGGTTGTCCATCTAATTAAGTCAAACATCACAAACTGCCCTGTTCTGGTTGAATGCTGATACTGAGAAATACCAATTTTTTTTCTTTTCAAAGAGGAATGAAGGAATTTAATTAGCGCAAGGCCTCTATTCCCCTGTCAAATAATTTAATTGTTAATCATTAATTCTGAGGGTGAAAAATAATATCTGGCAGCAGAAGCACAAACTGTTGGAAAACAAGTGTTTGCAGAGGAAATATCTCTGCAAAGTGTGGAAGGCTCAGGCTCCTGTGAAGGTAAACTGCTGCAACATCAGTGCCTTGAACAGCACTGAGTTATTTCTGTGCTTGGGCTTTGCATGCGGGGAAATAGATACCTGATTGCTTTACCCTTGTTCAGTGCTGCTCAGCAAAGGTTTCTGAAGTGGTTTGTTCATTTTTGAAACACAATTCAAGCCAGAAAGCTTGGCAGGGATGTGTTGGGAGTAACGTTCTTCAAATGTGACGGTTTCTGTGAGTAGGTATCCCAGGGGAGAAGAACAGCCATCAGGCCTTTGAGGCAGGCTGAAGTATCTGGTATAACTGTTTCCTGCATTACCTTCAAAGCCAGGCTAAAGAAGCATGAGATTTTGGGACACAGGAGAATTAATCAGTTTGGAGCCTGTTGGAGTCACTAAAACTGAGAGGTGTAGTCACAAAGAGAATATCAGATGGTTGGGTATAGAAAGGCATAGTATTGTCCATGATTAATGAGTCTTAACCATGGTAACTTTCTCCACTTTTCCTAAACCCATCTCCCTTGTCCCTGAGATGGTGTCTCTTGGGCATGGAACTCCAATCAGGGACTGGAGCTCAGCAGAGCCCAGTCTGTATTCAGCCTCTGCTGATGTGGCCTTGTCTCCATCTTGTCCTCAGCAGACAGATAAGGGACAGAGGGACAGATGAGAGATTTTCCAAGTGAAAAGGAAAAGGGGCAGCTCTAAACTCTACCCAGGCTGTTGTTTGTGACTGCACATTGTGTTATCTGGAGGGAAATGCTGTCAGACACTGGCCTGGGAAAGCTTGGCAGAGACTGCAAGCAGACTTTTTTAAATTATTAAACTTGCTATCAAAATTAATAGCACAATAAATATTGATATGCAATTCAATTAAAAAGGATGAAACTCATTGCCTATATGTTTTTCTGTCACATATGAATTCTTGGCTTGCAGAGGTGGACAGGATAAAGAGTGGAGGTATGTGTGGAGAAGAGAGCCCTGATGCTTCATTTTTGGCCTGACATGGAGCAGAGTAGAAGGAGCTTTGAGTGTTAATGGCTCTGAGTATTAAAGATGTGCAGGTTGCACAGTACTGATTACAATCCATGTGGTCATGCTCAATTACTGGTAATTACTGTCCCTGCAGTGTGGATATGGGGTGTGCTACAGGGGGGAATTTGCAGAACTAATTCTCAGAGGTGGGGAGGAAATTTGAATTTGGTTCTTTTCTTAATTCAGCTGAGAGTTTATGCAGCAAGGCATGGAATAGAGCTGGATGTTGGGACAGGATAGGAAAATAGTCATGTACAGTGAAACTGGTGAAATATGGACTCCAAGAACCTGCGAGAAAGCAATCTCGCTCTGAGAAAGAAATGGGCAATAAGCTATGATTTATCTCTACTCATGACAGGAGCAGGGGGACGGGAAAGAAAAAGTAGGCTTGTTTAATGTTGCTGTCTCTGTCCTGGCTGGTTGTGATCTGTTGCTGTGAGCTGTTTAAACCAATTCTAGCTTTTCCACCAGAAGTAACTGCATTGCAGTAGTGGCAGAATGTAATCAGTTAAAGTTTTAACCCAAAGGATCCCTAAACGCTCTGAGGTCCTGCACAACATGTTACTGCTTATCCCTGTGGCTGTACAAGAGGAGAGGAGCTGGGAGGTGTTTTTCCATGATCCTCAGGGAATTAACCCTCTGTCATTATTCCCACCTGGAAAAGCTGCAACAACTTTACTGGAGTGAGGGGAAAAACCTCTTCTTCAGACTGCAGTATTCTGATGTCTGTGTTCCACTGTCACGTTCCTGCAGCCCATGGCTCCTATGCCATATGGCAAAACACCCTGTCCAGAACTATAAAACATCCCAATTACACTGATTAACTCTATGGAAAGACACCAGCACTTGGAACAATTGCTGACGCTGCCTGAACAGAGCAATAAGAAAATAATAAATGACTAGACAGTCAGTTGGGGGGGAGAAATCTGCACTTTTTTTTTAGCTGAGATGGGAAGAGTACAGGGAGACCAACAACTTGCATGGGAATAGTGCTCAGTTGCTTGTAAGATCCCTGCTTTTACAAGAGCTGTTGTTCAAAACTCTCTTATAGTGTGGTGTCACTCTTGCTTATTACATATTAGAAAAAAGTGTGTTAAACCCTGTTTTGAGCCACAGAAATTCTCTCTAGCAGCATTCCCAACTAATCCTTCTTCCAGAAGCATCTACAGCTTTTGAAGCACAAGTAGTGACTTTCTGGAAAGATATGATCCTAAGCCACTGAGACAGGTTTGAAAACCTAACTCAAACATTGGAAAAGCACAAATCAATGGTCAGGTTTTAATTACTTTGAAATAAATCCAGCAAACACCAGTGTTGACACTTATATGTGCATATACTGAAGGGTTTAAAAAGGATAAAGTTATAAATGCATTTTTCATTGGAAAAAAACAAAGGAAACAATCCCTACAAAGGCATGTGTCTAGCTTCACACACACTGAATATTCCCTTTAAAGTCAAGGGGTCTAATCAGATATTTAAAGTTGGCATAAACAGCCTTCCTAAATGCAGTAAAGAAAGGGGGGGAAATGTCTTTACAAGACAAGGCTTCATATTCAAGATAATAATATTCTTTACGCTGATGTGCTCTCGATTTTTATGTTTGGACAGAGAGAGCTGCGGTGGGAACCTCAATTGACGTCAGGAGGTTTTTAGATCACAGACCAGACAAGTGTCAGAACTACGAGTAATCGTGGATCCTCTTCTATCTATAGCTCTGCAGTTGCACTATCAGTTGTGTTTTCATCAGTTCAAATAACTTGCTGCAGCAGCTTTTTAAAAATTAGTTTTTAGTTTAAGGATTTATGTTGCTTGTTAAGATTGGCTATGAATATTGTAACTGCTTTTTTCTTGATAAGTCAGAGGTGGTATGAATAGAAGTTTTTTCTAAGAGCTAGAACATGCAGTGCGGAGTGGTTGTGGGGTTTATTTTCTGAAACTTTTTGCTGCAGATCCTTTGAAAGGCCTCCTGACTTAATATACACAATCCACCTAAAAAATTGTGGGTCCCACAGTAAAACTGGGGTGCTCTGTGTGTATTTTGTGCTGTGTAAAACGATATTTTCTGATGGAATTAGTTATCATTACAACACAAATACCCTGCTGGAGATGAATGTTCCCTCTGTGCTGTCTGATTCTGGGTGTAATTTATCAGTTTATTCATTAACTATAATGAAATGTAACTTCTGAAATGAATGGCTGAGCTCTAGGTCCCCTACCCAAGATAGCTTTTCTCTGTTTGACCCCAGCTGTCCTCTGACTTTAGTTTCTTCAGCTTCCTGACAAAAACCCTATTTCTTCAACCCTGGCAGTGCTGCAGGGCCCATGCTGGTGTAGGAGAGTAGGTTGTTTGATGAAGCTTGTGCTTTGTCAGCCATGCCGCTGGGAGATGATTTCTAAGCCCATAACTCCGTGTCAGGGTGTGATGGATGGGGCTGGAAGCTGGAGGATGCTTACAATTCTCGGGCACATGGGGTGGCAGGAAAGGTGGGATGCATGCATTTTGGTCTGTAAATCAGATCTTCGGAGCTCTGGTGTGGTGGGGGAGGGGGTGGAATCTCTGTGTGTGTGTGTGTGTGTGTGTGTGTATATGCTAGGAACTATTGTCCTGATCAGGAGTGCTTCTTGAGACTGAATACACTGAGAGTGAACAAAGGGGCAAGACCATAAAGATACCTCATGAAAAAGTCACTTTTTTTTTCATCCACAGCCTGTCTTTGTGGTTTTACAAGATAAGAAAAGGCTGCCTCACCTGGGGATTCGGAACATCTGAATCTCTAATCCCAGCTGTGCTAACACATGTGGTGCACAGATCCTGCTGGAATGGGGGACTTGGCCCATCTTGCATAGGGGCTTCTGGCATCAACAAGGACATCTGGAGCTAAGGATTTTTTAAAAGGTGCTGATAACAGCTGACCATCATATGCTTTTGAGGTTTTGTGCCTCCCCCATAAGAAAGGGGAGAAGGGCTTTGTACAAAGCATCTTTTTACTTGCATCATCTAAAACAAGGGAAAAATACAAAGAAAAAGGAGTAAAAGTGAGAAGTCATGAATTTTGTTATATTTTCTCCATGACTCCTGGCTCGACTCCATCTTGCTGCTGGACCAGGCGCATGCGATAATGGTACTACCCACCGTTGATCCCACTTCTTTTGCTGTTGAGTTTGATTTTGTTATTGATTTGTGTGTTTGCTCCAGCCCTTCTGGGGCTGGGGGACAGGATCTGCATGCTGGGCGGGTGGCTGCAGGGACAGGCATTGCTCACAGGGCAGGCTTGTGAGGGGAGCTGCTGTCGGCAGCTTTCAGCTGAAGGCAGTGTGTGCAATGATTGATTGCACTGCAAGCCCTGCTGTTCTATGCATGTGACTCTCCTTTTCTTGGCAACCTTTTGGTAGTATTTTCCCTCCTCACCCACCCTGCAATGAGGCACTGATAAAAACAAGAGGGTTCCCTGCTTGTCTGCTGAGGCATTTGGGATTTTTGTCGTCTTTTCGTCTTCTAGTTTTTCCTTAGCAGGCTGTGAGCCACAGTGGAAGGATGAAGAGGGAGAAATCAAAAGGAAAGCAGGTGCAAAAGTGTGTTCTTTTCTTTCCCCCTACCTCTCAAAATCCAAATTTCATGGGGTTTAGTAAATTAAGATTTGTCCTGTTTTTCTCAGCTGGCACTTAGATCCAGCCGAAATGTATTTACAGGATGCCAACTGTGCCTATGTACCAGCCAGATGTGGTGCAGTCCCCAAATCAGCAGCTTACTGTGGTGCATTGTATGGATGAAATAATTGTCCTCATAATGCGGAACGCTCAGCATGTGTAAATGATGGGTGCATCTGTCTCCATCTATTTCTGTTCTCTGCAGGTCCTCTGTGGGCTTTGGCCTTACCAAGAGGACAAAAGCTATGTTCTGGGTTTTTGAGTTTCTGTGCATCAGTATCTTGAACTATCAGGAGAGATTTGGGAACAGCTTGGAGGTATGTATCTGATCTATAGTACCAGCGGGATCAAAGCATGCAGACCACCAGGCCCAGATCAGCAAGAGCACATTGGCAGTTTCCTAATAGGTTAAGAGGACAACATAATTGTGAACAAACTCTTCATATTCTTAGCTAAGAAATAGCAATACAAACCACCTCCCCTAAAGGGAAATGGTTTCTGTTGCCTGGCTTTATAAACACAAATGTAAATTTTTTGGATAATTTGAGGGAAGGGTAAGAGAAACAGAAGAGGTGTACTGGTTTTGGGTTTTTAATTCCCTGTATAAGGGGAACTGACCTGCTGAAGGAGCAGTATTTTATGCTGAGTTCAAAGCAAAAGTTGCTCTTTTCTGGGCTGTTCAAGTAGGTCTAGAAGTCAGCAGCCAGACAGTCTGGTGTTGAGTTGTCTGGTCATGGCTACTAATGATCCTTCCAGTGTCTTGCACTGAAGCAGCAGCAGGAAAAGCTTGTCTCACTCCTTCCTTTTTGTCTCGCTTATCCCAATATTTATTTTTCTCCAAACTGAAATGATCACAAGTGCTTGGAATGACTTTTAATCAACAAATTGAATAGGGTCATGGTGGGGAGGGTGTGCTGGAGTGACACTTGAAGCATGTGAAAGAATATGATGAGCTATTTTTCTTAAAAGGTGAGATGCACAGGTGTAACCATTCTTCATAAAGATAGAAATCATTGTGTTCTTGCTGACAGATAAAGGTCAATACAAAGTATGCAAGGTAACGATAGCAAAGGGTAATTTACTGGAAATAGTGAAACCCTGATTTAATGTGCCTCAACAGTGAGAGCTGATACAGGCAAATAAAACAGATAGAAGTCAAAATGCATTATCAGCCTGTCTGTTGTCTTAATACTAGCAGTCACTTTGGGATTCCTGGAAAAGCTCCAGGTTATAGAAAATGAGCACTAGAAACTCAGTGAATAGATTTACATGATTTGACATATTTAAATGTTGTGGGATTGATTTGGATGTTGTAATTACTTTTTTTTTTTTTAAGTATGATTTCTTTTTTTTTTTTTTTTTTTTTTTTTAAACCCTTGTCTTTCACCAGTACCTAAATAGCAACCATATTCATGAGGTGATCTAACATCTTGTTCTCAGCACTGAAATTTGGAGAGCCCTTTTAACCTGCATGCTAGGATGAAATGAGAACAGACTTCTCTGCTGATTTTTCTATCACAGATGGATGATCACTGGTTGGTGCTGGGATAATAAAGTAATTTAATTTTGGACATTGATTAACATCTTAATTCAGGTGTTGGGATCCTTTTCTATCCAGGTCAGCTCATGAAGATTTGGTAAGATGAATTTCATAAGCCACCAAGGAAAGTGTTTGTCCAAGACCAGGGAACTGCAGTGTGTTGTTGCTTACAAGTGCTTTCCTTTTTGACTTCAATCTCTTGGTCAGTAGCAGAATGAACTTCTTAGCCTTTAGGTAGTGCTATTAAATCCGAGGCATTTAGAGTCAGAGGGCCCTTTGCTGCTGACTTGCTTCATACATCAGGGTGTCCAACACCTCTTTCATGGCAGAAGAGGAATGAGGGGGGGATAAAATTCCCATGCTTAAATTCTTGTTCTTGAAGAAAGTCTCTGCAGACAATTCATATGATTTATTGCTCTTACATATAAGGGCAGGATCCTACTGTTCCCTGCACATATTGTTCTCTTTCCAGAAGCAGCTCCCTTCGGGTATTTGAACAGTAAATACATATTCTGCCAGTGGGACTTGCAGTATAAGCTAATATTCAGTGGGAATCAAGGTGGAAAGCCAGTCTGTACTGCCTAAAATCTGCACAGCACCACTGCCTCAGAGACAAAGGGTATTTCATTAGCACATATGAGAAACAGCATCATTATTTGTAATGGTTTTAAACAGGATGATTATCTATAGGTTTCCTGTTCCTTGTACCTAAGGTAAGGAGGGAAAATGTTTTTTGCTCAGACATCTGTGGAACCTTTCTTTTGTTTAGATCTATCCAAATTGCAGGTCTAGAGGCAGGCAGCTGTTTAGAGAGCTAAGATTAGACTGTGTTAGAAAATGTTTGCATACTTTGCTTTGTGTTAACTGCCTTACAGGCAAGTGAGTTGTTCATGGAGGGATGGAAGTGTGTATCAAAGTCCCTGAAGAAGGCAGGATCCCAAACATTTTGTCCTACTGGGATGACATCAAATTAAGTTTTCCTTGTGGAATGATTGAATGATGATTTTTTTCATCATGTTATCAAACCTTGAATATGAAATTGTTTTATCAACGTCTCTAATGGGACTATTACAGGTTGCAGACTGAAGAAGCCGAAGTGTCCTTTTAGCAAAGGCTTGGACTAGATAGCTAGCTATGTCATTTTTATTTTGTGGAGGAGCCGACATATTCAGCAGAGGCACAACAGGTCAAAAGGCACAACTTAGAGTAGATTTTAGTTAGTGTGAGGAAAATGCTCTTTAACTCTGGAGAATATCTATTACTTTGCTTAGCTTGTGGCTCTGAATGTCTCTTACGAGCGCTTCATTCTCAGGTACCCCTCTAATGTTATCTAACACTGCAGAACTATAGCGGAAAGTTTAGAGATAACATGCGCTTTACTTGCCTTTTTCTTCCTCTGTGTTTTATTTTCAAGAGATCAAAATCAGCAGTTTTCCAATCACCTACTTGTCAAGTCTATTTGTGGAAAGACAGACACTTTTTCCTAAAAGTTAAGGCGGCATATTCACAGTGGCATCTTATTGTTTTAGAAACCCAAATCGAGTAGCCCTGTTACTGACAGGAGGGAGTATGAAAATGCCAGTCAGAGCATTCCAATATGGTCTGAGGCTGGCAGCAACTTCTAGCCTGTGAGTCACTTCGAGCAGTAGCCTTGAATCGCTCCTCCTAGCTGACAGATTGCTGTTCAGGAGGGGCCAACTCTGATCTTGATTTGGTGAAGGTCATGCTGCTGATTCCTCATATACAGGAGTACAATTAGGCCAAGAATCGGGCCCAAACAATTTCAAAGCCTCACAGGACAGTGTCCACTTGGGAAAGGTCCCAGTTCTAGGCTATCTTTTATCTCCTAACTTGTACAAAGTGCATTCCTACGCCAGGCTTATGCAGTGGTGTTTCTGGACCGTTGTAGCTGTTAAAATGTGACGGTACAACAGAAAGTCCAGTCAAGATCTTCACAGGGTAGAGATAGATTTTGTTTCTGCGTGAAGGAATTCTCAACTGAACCAGGGTATGAACATGCAGTTTATGTAGTCAGACTTTGGGAGAATGTTTGTGTGTCTCCACAGACATAAGCAGGACATCTGGAAGTCCCTGCATAAATAATGTGCAAGCTATTTTTATTCTCAAGAAAGCATTTTGCCTTATGCAGATATGTGTAAGCAAAGGTTGGTCAAGCAGCCTGTCAGAAGACTACTCTTCTCCCACACAAACCCAGTTTCCAGCCAGCCTCTATTCAGGTTCTTAGTAAATGTTTTAGTCACTGTAGTCTGAGAAGGCAGGTAGCAAAATGGGAAATGCTCTTCCACAAATAAAGGTATGTCAGAATAAGCCTCTTGGTACAAATGCCTTCTAATACACCCCAACTGGAACAAACAAATATCATATCGGTACTGCCATATCATCTGCACTCACAGACCAACCATTACTCTTTCCTATAGGGTCTTATTTTATAAAAGCCTGGTGAAGGACATTTATTTATTTATTTATTTATTTAAAAGCAACAGATCAAGTCTTACTTCCTATATTGGCCATATCTAATTTTCCTTCGGGACTTTGGATTTTCCTTTAATTTTACATTGTATCTGATACAATATAGTGGCTTCTCTTTCCATAATATTTTTGACAGGCTGACAATAGTGTGATACACACCATAATTTAAAGCAATGCATCCTTCTATTGTGGATTATCAGATTATCAGCTTGTGTGATTATCTTTTTTTAAGTGTTTGACCGACTGCAGGAGTAATTGGCACACTAGATTTATGAATGACTGTTAATGAAGAAACTTCTCTTACTGAAACTGAAATAGCAAAGCTATTCCTGGACCAGAAAGGCTGGTAGATTTTTGGCCTGTTATAAACTGAACACATAACACAAAGTGGGAGTAAAAAGAAAAACATTGCTTAGTCAGTTCTGAACAAGAATTGCTTTGGTTTTGGTTTGGTTTTTTGGTTTTTGATTTTATTTTCTTTGTCTTGTTCAGAAAATGATTGCATTATAGAAAACTATTTGGTTTCAATCTTTCTGTGTAATTGAATTAAAGCATTTTCAAGTTTTCTTAATTTGAGAAAAATTAGACTTCCAGAAATAGCTTTTATATGCAATATGACATAATTGTATATAGCACATATGTATGTATATAATTTTTAACAGTATAAATATTGCCATTAGAACCTGAAGTGACTGGCTTACCAAGATTTTGAATGCCCAGGATTTTAATTGATGTGCTGAGAATCTGTAAGTGCTCACATGTATTGTGATGCATAAGCATACAAAATAGAACAGGATCATCAAGATAAGTGTCAATCAATTTCCCTTGTTAAGGCAGTTCAGAGGAAAGCCAGACAGATGCTTTAGTGCCAGGGCCATAAGAAACTCAAGCCTGTAAATGCTCTTTATTTTTATTATTTTCCTTTTGCCTTCTAGCTTATTTATGGGCAGCATTCCAGAGCGTTTGTGTTTCTATAATCTTGTTTAATCTCTATCCTTCAACATCGTTTAACTAAAGAATTTATTGCACATATACATACTTCCTTTTAGTCCACCTCACAGTATTGTGCAGTGCTGCTATACAGTTGTGGCTGACTAAAATGGGAAAGGATGGCTCTGAATTATTGTGTGTTGTGTATTGTTTTTCAGATACTGGTGACTTTAGCAATTTCTAGAACTTCTTTCTTGGTTTACCTAACAGGCAAGCATCTAAATGCTTTAAATTCATGTCATAATCTTGCTACCTTTGACTTTTCTGTGGAATTACATAAAAAGTAGGGATATGTTAATTTTTATGCCTGAAAGACTTTAGTGTTCAAAAGGAAAGAGGCTGCTAGCTATAAAAGTCTGTCCAGTATCAGCAGGTCTGCTACTATGCTTCATAAAATAAGTATTGCACCAGTGATGCCTTTGTAAATAATGTTTGTTCTTTCACATTAAGATATAAGATGAGACTTTGTTAAAATACAGAAATGCAGAAATAAGAGCTGTGCAACTGAAATAAGTCAAAGACTGAGCAAGTTCATGTCATGAAAGGTTTTTTCCAGTTTCATGTGTCTGGCACTTGCTACAGCAGGCTGCATTATTTATGCAAACACAGACAAGCTAACTTCCAATAGTGTTGGTTTTGTCCATTGAATAAAAGCAGTGCAGGGAGAAATGGACCAGAAACATGATTTTAAAGATAAACCTGTTCCTCTCCTACCTTAGACTTCATGAGAAACTGCACAAACATAAACCAGAATCAACATACAGCTAGGTGATAATGGATATAATTGCAAAAAGCTCCCCCCATCTCCTTTGACTTTCATTTAGATTCTGCAAGGAAAAGATGTTCAAAACAACATTAAAAAAAAAAAAAAAAGTTGGGAAGAATTTCTTTGCTTTCTGTAACTTTAAGCATAGCAAGCTGAGGAGATAGGGTGAGCCCTCTTTGAAAAGGAGTCCCACGATTTGCTAAGTGAACACACCTAAGCAGTGAAAGAATCCCATGGAACTCACCTTAACCTGCAACCTGAGGATGGGGAGGGGGCGAGGAGGGAATATTTACCCGGGCAAATTCAAGTGCAGCATTCCTAGCCACCACTAGCTGTCACTTTGCAACCAGCCGGAGTCGGTGTTTTCAGCACTGCGGTTAGAGAGATTGCGGTGCTAATTAAACGGAGTAACTCCCAAAGCCGCGGAAAGTCCCGAGCCCGGGGCTGTGCGATAGACAGCCTCGGGGAACCGAGGGGAGATGAAAAGGCCGCTCAAGAAAGGCGGAAAGACGCTGTCTTAAGCCTGAGGCTCTACCTAGGGGCTGTGCCTCGAGGTCGGGGTGGGCACGGCAGTCCAGCCCGGCAGCGCCCCGTGCACTCACACTCCTCCCGTAAAGACGAGCCTTACCTGAAGAAAACGATAGTCTCCCACACGTAGACTCCGAGCGCGTTGACGTTGCACATTTTTCCAGCTCTCGCTGTGGTTATTTTTTTGTACTCCGTGAGGGGTGGGCCGGTGGGGTTGGCCAATAAAGTAACCCGGCACTTGGGGAGAATTGGTAGGGGAAGCGAGCCACCCCTCCTGAAGC
>NW_009932485.1:0-17897 GCF_000696875.1 Nestor notabilis
GTACTGGGGTATTCGGTGAAATGCCACAGTTAGAGCGTTTTATTTCCCTGCTATAAAAATGTAACGGTTATTAACCTAGCACGATCCTAATGACTTTTCCTGCTAACTGGCCACTTTCATCGGAAGGATTTTCTGGGAGGCAGGCAGGTGGGGGAATGGTGGAAGGAGAGACAGGGGCTGTATTTGTGAGGGAGGGGGTCTTTGTGAGAGGGTGTCTTTGTGAAGAGGGTGAACAGCCCAAAAGCCACCCAGGAGATGAAAGACATTCACCACATCCTTTAACAGCCGATCCTGGGCCTTCAGCCAAAGCATTTTCTGACCACACTGCTGGCTATGGAAATGGCAGAATGGAAGAGTGGCCCTTACTAGCAGCTGCCCACCTATTGCCCTTCTCATGGTCACCATCCTGGCTCCAGGGCACCAGTTTTCCCAGAGAGTGGGAGTAGACAGAGGAGGGGCCTGAAGACAGGTAGCAGAGGTCTAGAATGAGAACAGGGAGCGAGGCAGGGGCATAACAGAGGGATCTGCCCATCTCTATCTTTAAGCCTGGGTGAGGGCAAGAGCAGCAAGATCTGGCACCAGGGACTGTGGTGCAGGAGCCCTTGAGCACAGAGGCAAGATCCTGCTTCAAGACATACCACAGGGAGCAGATGCCTGGGCTGTGCTGCAGGGGTGTAGGGAGGGAGCAGGTGAATTAAATCAAACCCTGCTAACGATGAACTTGCATCATGCTCTCAGTCAGGAGCTTGCTCTGCTCCTGCTGCAGAGGAGACCTCCACCAGCCACCACTTTGCTCTGCTCCAGCTGGAGTTGGTTCAAGAAAAACACGGTTGAAGAGGTTTGAAAATCCAAAACCAGTGCCAGAAAAAGGCAAAAATGCGAGTGCTTGCTCAGCAAGGGTTATACAAGTGTGCTCGTTTGCTTCTACAGTAGTTGCTCTCTGCTGCCATCGGGCTAGTGGCCCATGATGCAGGCAAGAGAGCTCATTTCTGCCTCCTACTCCCTTTATTGGGAAAGTTTCTGGTGCAACAGCAAAATCCAATCCTTTGTTTGACACAGGCCAAGTGACACTGCCATTTCTGCTGTAACTTTGAGAAACAGGCTTCAAGAAACAAAGATACCTACATGCAACACATGATGAATTTGTGAAGAACAACTATCATTTTAACATGGTACACATATACTGGGTTAGGAGATGTTTTTAACTGCTGATTTCTCTGCTCAGTTGGCATGTACCGCTTTTGAACTGTATAAACTGCTCTTCTACAGCAGGTAGATGAACACTTGTGAGCTGACCTTACAAAAACACAGCTTTTCATACCCCTGACCCAGCCCTCCTGCCTGGCTGTCAACTTTACACAGGAAGCTACTCGCTGCAGGTGTCTCAGGAGCTTCCCCACATAAATTGTGTGGATGTACAACCAAGGCCAGACTGTGGAACTTTGATGTTTGCCCTCTGCACACAGCATAACCCTCAAGTCACTTCACCTCTCCCCATGTTTCTGTGGGCAGGTTCCTCTGGGCTTCAGCAGCCAGCAAGACAAATAGCAATGAGGAAAGGGACACATAAGCACTGCTGCCACACTCTGCTTTTGCCAGACACTGGAAGCCACCTTTAAAAGAACTGCCTTTTTTTTTTTTTCCCTCCAAACAGGTGAAGTTCAACTGGCCCTACTCACAGAAGGGCCAACCACAAATGTCACTGCCACCCGAAAATCTTTGGGATGGGTACTTCTGAAGGTTCATCAAATACCTGCCCCTGAAAAGCACCAGCACAGGTAAGAGCCTACCATGGAACACACTGCTACTACCAAAACCAGAGACAGGGTTCTTTGCCAGCTGATCCTGAGGTCATCCAACAGACATGACATGATATAACACACATTGCCAAACCACTTCTGGTTCTGGGACCTCACACACAAAACAAATATTTTCTTATTTACATTCACTTCTCAATTTTTATTCTATTTCTCGCACGGTCTTCAAATACAGTTTTACAGGTCTTTTTTTTCTGCTACAGATACTGTTGATCTAAAAACAGATTAATGAAAGTGGCATTCCAACCTTAATGAAAATTCGTAACCATGAAAGATATGTCAACATATCACTTTACAATCCTAGAATGATGGTATTGGCCTGACATTCCATAGGCTTATACAGTTAACTTCTATAATAATAACAAAGTCATAGGAAGAGAAAATGTGGCAACTCCTTAAAAGCCAAGAAATAAGGCCACAAGAATCCTATGCTGTAATTTTATGCATCCAGATAAAGTAAGTTGACTCTGGTATCCATGAAGAAACAAAACTCTCCCTCCTGATAAACCAAGGCGTCAGCTACTCAACGTGCACTCAAAGCTGTATAAAAACTAGTGGCATTCAGCTCTGACTTACATGAAATCCCATAGCACAACTCCGTACCTCTCTCTAAAAAATGAAATGACCTTGTTTCAACTTAAATATTTTGCTGCCGCATTCAAAAAAAAAAATATATATATATAGTTCACATTCTGCAAAAGAGAAAAAAAAACCCAACAGCCAACCGAAAAAAACAAAACCATCCTGTATATGACTGCACCAGAAGGCCAAACACAGTATCTCCTCACAGGTCGCAGACAACATTACTGCAGTCTTAATGCCGTTCATTATAGGTTGTGTAACTTCTATGCAGCTGGAGGCTCGTAAAAAGAACTGAACTTCTGTGCACCACTGAAAAAAAACCCCAGGAAAATTAAAAAGGAAGAGAAAAACAGCTGATGGCAGCAGGTGAAAGAAGCAAGGTACCACAAGCTGCATACCATTGGCCAATTGCACATCTGGGCCACTGGAACTTGTGTGAAATACCAATTTCATAAATGATGCAACTACCTCACTACTAGATCCCATACCACGCTGATTCCATCCCATAACCAAACATGTCAGTCCTGGGTAAAAACATTAAACTCTTGGAACATTTAAAAGTAGGAAACCATTTAAATAATGTGTAAAAATGTGCTTATTGTGGCATTTCTTATAGAAAAGTTATTTGATACAAATGTGCAGGACTCAAAGACCCTGATTTAATCCAACTGGTATGAACAAGCTTTGAAACGTGGCGACTGTTCCAAGGACAAGTCTCAGCTGCGGGCCAGCTCTCTCCCTCTCACTGTCTTTCACCACAATCCCATGTGAATGTTACCTAACCCCCCCTGTGAATTGCTGTTTCAGTCCCAAAAGAATGATAACCTCACACAGTGACAAACTGCTGTCTGAAGGAAGGATCATTCGGGACCCGCCCCCCTTACCCAAGATGGTCAGTTCCTAGCCCTGGACACAAGGCACAGTAAGAAAGGTCAGTGCCAAGGACAGATTCGTTCTCCATTGTGGTTTTAGGTTATTGAAAAGTGCCATCTTGGACCTATACCATTTAACTTTTCAAAAGAAAAAGTTACAAAAACTGGTAAACAAAAAGTTAGTCAGCATACGGCTAAGTTTATATACACTGAAGTTTACAATGTTGTCATTAAGTGACTTCTGCCACAGACCTCTGCACATTTGTCCCTAACAAAGCACAAAGCTTGAACCAATGGTCATTAGAAGTGACAACGGGTCATTGCTTTATCAACAAGCATAAAGATAGTCAAAAATAGAACTGTAGCTACTTATCTTTAAATTTGCTGATTGACACAGGCAATCCCTCCCCTTCGTGCAACTTCCAGCTGCACATCCCGCTCTATGACAGAGAAACAAGCTGCACCTTTACAGGTACTTCTGCCAGAGACCACTTTTCTGTCAACACGTGAGTGCAGAGAACTGTCACCAACCACAGGACTGACTGAGAGGGATTCCTCCGAGAAGCTATAGCCCATGCAAGATTCCTTGGCACTTCACACAGGACCAGAAGAGGACAAGGTTTCTTTGTTAAAACAGTGTTTTCAGCAGCATTATCCCCTTCCACCAACTTACAGTCTGAATGTGTGATGGGTGATTTTCGCATAGCCCCTTCTACCAAGCTGGCTTATTCCTGGCTTTGTGCAGCTAGACCATATGAAGATCCCCACCACTACCTGCCCAGCTGTTTAAGGGACTACAGTACTGGAACAGTGCACTGTCAAGCACTTCACAGGCTTCTTCCAAGGATAACAACATCCTTTGGAAATCCTTCCATTTTAGCAATTTCAAAACAACCCAGCTTGCTGTAGAATTCCAGGATTCTTTTATCATCTGGTCTCACTTCACAGAAAGCCCCACGGGAGCCTGAAGGAGGAAGAAAGAAACAAAACACCATAGAAGTTACTGTAACAAGCACAGACATCAGATATTACTGGAGTTCCCACCTATTTTAACATTTAAACCCAATGAAATCACTGATCCAATCTTATATGAAGCACAGTGCCCTAGGGATCAGATTTACGGCAACATAGCTGACCACTCCCTTTCAGAACTGCACACTGCAGATGTCTTGTCAGTCTGAATGAACCCTCTGCACACCTTTTATTTCACATGAAAGCATCCTGAAACTCTGATGTTGGCTCAGAAAACAGCACCAAAGTACACAAAGGAGCCGTGAATCTCAGGTGCACAGGCAGGCAGACAGCCCAAGTACTTCCCCATATTGAAGGTTTTGGTAATTACCCACCAGCGCATGCTGCTGCACAAAAGAAAAAGCATCATTACCAGTGCCAGGAGGGGAACTAGAAACATTTGTGCATTGTTCAAGATGTAGAAATGTGTGCTCCCATTGCCAAATTGCTCCCTCGGTTCTTCCTATTTTCTAATTTGCAGGATAATGGCTAAAGTGAAAAGCTACTTTTTATCAAGGACAGCAGTAGCAGTTAGCTATCCAAAAAGCTTTTGTAATTATTCACCTAGAGTATCAGGAACCGAATCTCTCAGGCTGATATGCAAATACAGTATGTTAATAAAACCACCCAAGTTTGTCTTGCATCCTAGAACTAACATATACTTAGGAAACAAGGAATTTTGAGTGCAAGATGCTTACCATTAGCCTTTAGAGAAGAGAGCAGGCATGCCATCATACTTTTAGCCACACTTGGATCTGTCACTTTTTTGTGGATATCAATCTTTATCAATGATGGGAAGTTGGCAAGGAACGATTCTGGCAATACTTCTTGCTCTTCATGAAAACTTAGCATTATTTTCTGAAAAGAATCAGGGAAGCAGACATTTAATCATGATCTAGCTTTCCACTTTCATTTGTCTTTATTTAAAAGCTAAATGGATAAAATCCCACAGCATCTATCTCAACAGCAAAAAGTGTTCTTAAGCCTCTCAATGGAAAAGCTAGTTTATCAGCACAAATCCCTCCCGATTTCTCTCTGATGTTTGGCTTTAAACTTCGGGAAACTAAGGCCCTTTCTCTTTTACTGTACCTACTACAGCTTTGCAGTATTTAGCTTCTGATATTTTTTATTGCACTAACTTTGCTTCAAAATCTGAATTTTACAGTCACCTTCAAAAATGCCCAATATCATGCTCAAAGACTTCAGAAAATTACAAAAGAAATCATTACATGCAAACTCAAAATGCAAAAGAAAAATAAAGACCTGCTTTGGAAAGAACTGATCTTATGGTTTATACTAACCTCTGCCTCAGACAGCTCCTTGTCACTATTTGGTTTAGTATATTTTTCTTGCATGAAAGGGATCCAAGACATTTTGCATTTTTTAATGAAAGGAGTCACATCAACTGTTCCCAAAGCATAGCCACATATGCCATCCTCATCTTCTAAGACAAAGCAGTAATCCAGGCTGAGGGTGAGCAGACCTCCTACCAACCTGTAGAAAGAAGTATCCAAACTCAGTCAAAAGAAGGCCACTTCGAACAAATGTGCTCTTTGGGTACTCTGGAGAAGACTCTAGAGTCAAAACCAGAAGTGTCAAGAGTCCTCCAATCACAAAATTAGTTCCTACAAAGCATAAATTAACATACTGATGGGCTGTCAAAACTCAGCTATGAGCAACATCTGCACCTCAGGTTCCCACAATTTAATTCCATACACACTGCTCTTCTGACTCACCAGAGACACAAGCCTCCTTCACCCTTCTCTGCTGTCATTACCTCCTTGTTCTTCCACCGTCTCTGTTGGGTATGTTTTGATACCAGTCACACATCCTTCCTTAGCTATCTTCCTGTCACTCACAGAGCAGCCTCTCTACCAAATCACATCTAAGTCATACACTTGAGACATTAAAAAAAATCCCTCATTCAGAATAACTCATTTTACAGCTCAGATTTAATACCCCCTTTTTTTTTTTAACTTCATCTCACTTGTCATTGCTTATTCTTTTTTAAAGTTGGTAGAAGTAGTCTGTAAGATGTATACCAGAAACAAACAAAAAAAATAATCAAGGAAGTCAGCTGGGAGACTGGCCTTCAAAAAATTTTCAGTTATCTGAACAACTATACTAGGTTGGAAAATAAATACCAGACTATGAGAACTCTCATGATATACTTTCACAAAGTCTGAAAAAAATTAGGATACAATGATGCACAGGTTTCATAATACAGAGGTTTTAGCTGAGGCTTTTTTCTAGCAGCTCACAAAAGGTGACCAGAGCATGAACTGAGATATAACTGTCAATGGCATCTTTTAAGTAACCAAAATCCCAATTTCCTAAGGCCTGCAGATGGCAGATTTTAAACTTATTTATTTTAAAATCAGATGTTATTTGCATTCTCTCCCCCCCTTCCACTTTTAAAAATTCAAATTAAATAGTGCCAGGACTTCATCCTTCAGAACCACCTCTGTAGGTCATTCATTCCTAATACATACTTGTCTCCAATTAAATCTGGTAAACTATGGAAGGGTTGATCAGCTCCATCAGCATACATTTCTCTGCAGATCTTATATACAGACGCCTAAGAGGAGAGAAGAGATTATTTCAAGTATCAATCACATTCAAAAACTTAACAACTTTGTTTTAGAAAGATTTCACTAACAGCTCCACTGTAAAGCAGCACTATCAGGCATTTAAATTACACAGAATAAGAGTATCCATCTATGAGAAGGGATCTATCTTCCCCACCTCCCCAGAAGTAACTCTTAAAAGTTGCCTGTCAAAACCAGTGTGGCCAAGTTGAACGGCTGGGAAGGAAAGACTGGAGATTAACCTCCCACCAGTTGTAAGAACACAAGCTTACCCCTCCAGGGTTAGCTACCACACACTCACTGAGGATCAATACCCTCACTACAAAGTCCATTTTCAAAACCTCCAATGCTCAAGTGCAACAATTTAACCACTGTGAAGACAGACACACCCTGACTTTAAAAGGCCTTCAGCTGAATCTCTTTAAAGAGTAAACTTGTATCACTCACACTTTACATAAGAAAAAACTTGACACTTTTAATCAGAAAGGCTTTGCATTTGACACCTCTCTGCATCACCAACTGTTTAGGTAGCTTAGAAGTATCAATGCTAATGCCTACAAATGAACAAACCAGCTCATGTACTGTCCTGATCCAGGGTATGGAAAAGGTTGTGTTATTGCTTGTGAGAACAGCACAGGACAGAACTAGCCTAAAAGTGGCAGGTAAAGCTAATGTCTTCATGTGAGCCCTGTCTGTTTGATTGGCTTCAGAGTTTATTTGAGCAGCTGCAAATTCAACCTATACACTTACGTTTCAAAGGAAACATGTTTCGTTTCAGTGTAGCTACAAAAGCAAAAGTTCAAGCTCCGTCAATTCTTACATTGTTTAAACTGCATCCATAAAGAGTGTTAACTGACTCTTGGTTAATACATCACTTTCAAGCATTCTTCTTGCTAAGATAACAGGAATGAAACTACACCACAATTTCATTAAGGGGTGGAGTGACTCTAGTCACTCCACAAAAGGAAACACATCACTAACACTAGTGAGAAGTGTCAAAAGCAGTTACCTCATCTTTAGGAAAGTAGGGTCGTATGGTGTACACTTTGGAAGTGGGTGTTAATGGAGGTGGTTGAAAAAAGAGGTCATTTGCCCCATCAATAGGCAGCAAACGCTGTGAAAACAAAATACTTAATATGACTGCATGAACAGCAAAACCAATCACTCTTGGGTGTGCACTGCAGACTCCCAAATTAACATTTGTTACTTGCAGGCACCCCAAAGGAAGGTGGGGTTGGTATGCTTTACAAATGCAAAGACCTTATTTGAATAGGAAATATCCAATTGGGTGTTTTAAAATATGCAATTGAAACAGCACATTAAGAGTCTGTTAATCTTATCTGCTTTAAAATACTTTTTACCAATCATATCTACACTGTCTCTGTACAAGAACATAGAATGTCAGGAGGAAAGGTTTGGTCTGAAGAGGGTTAACTGGCCAGAGGAGACACTTTATCCCAAAAGCAATGCGCTGACTCAATTTGCTGCGCGCAGAGCACCTGTGAGGGGGGAAAAGTAGAGCGCCAGAAAAATCCATGAACAAACTTGAACATGGTATAAACAGCAGTTTAAGAACTATGTGCCAATTGAAATCCTTGCAACAAAACGCGTTAGAGCTTTATTTGGAGAGGAACCAGAATTTGGATGACTATCGATTTTGCTCATGGAATTCCCATCGGCAGACAAGCATGCGCGCATTGTGCAATTGCGGGCGCAGGTAAAAATGCTGTGCGACCTGCAAAGAAACAATGTGAAATGTCCAACTAAAGCCGCTGCGCTTCGCATGCGCGTGGGACAGGCAGCATCTCCTTGAGAAATTACTGTAGAGAGGGGAGGAAAATTATTTTAAACCAAGCTGTAAGGCTAATGGGCTTTGGACCAGAAAGCCTTCGGCAGACCAATCCTTCCAGACCTCTGATGTGCAACAAAAGGTTTCTCATAAAACAAAGAAAATGTCATTCAGTTGTGAAGTCATATTGATACCTGGAACTCTCCTGCTAGACCACCTCTAAAGGCCCAGGGTTCTTGGTCTCCACTTAAGAACTGTGCTGAAGATTGACTACGACACCCTGTTGAGATCAGATCCAAGCGGAGAACGTTACGAGAAGGGGGATTTCCTGGGTGTCTAACATGTCCAAAAAGCCAACACACACTTGTGGAAAAAGCTCTCTAACTGAGCTAGAATCCAGGGCTTGGGGGGAGGCTGTAATAATGGAAGATTTTATAAAGATTTTGTGCTTGTGCACTAATTGAAGTATCCCAAATTTGTGATTACCCACAACAAACCAGTCTAAGAGCAGGTGAGGTGATTCAGCTCACACACCTCATTCTAGACCAGAAGGCACAGGAACGGTGCCATGCACAATTATATAAGCTTCCCAGATGTTTTGTATACATCCTTTTTTTTTTTTTTTTCAATATATATTTGTAGCAGAAACATCCATTTCACCTATGAAAAGATGACATCTTGGAAGCTACATGGCTCAATAGCCACTAGCCTAAATTTTAGATCAAACAAATACCATTATCACAGCCCCTTAAAAAAAAAAAAAATGGACCTTTCTGAAGTCACATTTTAATAATTATTGTTTCTAATCTTGTCAGAAAACTAGGACTGGCAATGTATGCAAAACAGCCTGGAACAGTTCAGGCAGCCAGAAACAGTATTTTTGCAAGAGACTATACAGATTTACATAATCCAGGCTGTACCTTCACAATGCTGCTGGCACATTAAAAAGCTATGTAGTGTTAACTGGAGTTAACTCACATTTTAACCAGTACACCCTGCTGGCTACAGGTAATATCAGCTTTGCTTTTTAGCCTGTTCATTTTTTACTTCCTCAAGCATATCAGACACCTCAAGCATATCAGACTGATCAACCAGCCACAGCGGGCCCAGCTTTAGCTTATGCTTGCTTTAGAAAAGAAACTTCCAGTAGTTGCTTGGCTTTTAATAGTGTTTTGCCAGCAAGGCACCACAGCCTTCACCAACTAACATAAATGACAACTCTGAGGGGGAAAAAAAAAAAAACAACAAACCAAAACCAAATGTGGTATCTGAAGTGGAGATTTCAACTACCCACCCAGTTTTCTGACAAGATGAGCAGCACAAATACTCTTTTCCTTTCGTGGACAGCAATCTACCTCCTGTTCAAGTAACAGTCTCAGATCAGTACAGACAAGTATGTTGTGCTAGTCAGAGAGTCCCAAAGTGTGCCAAGTTTGACATTTATGAGAGTTTAGGAATATACATTAAATGCAAACTACCCTAAAGTATGGTAAATTTCAGAAACAATCCAAGCTTCAGAACGTGAATTTGGTTTACTCTCACATTTTAGAATTCTCATGTAGAAAGATCCCCTTCTCAAGGAGATTTAGTCAATAACTTGGAAGACAGGATCTGTCTGTCCTTTGAGACTACAACTTAACTAGCACTTCCAATGATTACAATAAAGAGCTGTGTGAATGAAGAGCTGTATAAATGAAAAACATAGTTAATGCCTTAGTCGCTGCGCAAATGTGACTTCAGTTCATGCCTACTGCACATCTAATCTATCTGAGCTGCCTCACAGACAAAACCTTTCCATTTTAATTAATTAATGACGACGCGCTGTGAACATCTGGCGCTGTCCATCCAATAGCAGTAGAAACTTGTGCTGAGGATTCTCCCATCTGTACACAATGGGGAAGAAGACAATAGAAGTCATTAGTAATCCATAGTACTGTACAGCCACACTAATTTAAGGGACTGAATGCTAGCTGGACTTAGGAGGAGAGGTGAAGAAAGTGAACATTCAGTGGACCATTGAGCACACCATTAGTGAAAACTAATTTGTTTGGATTTGCAACATACTCAGCTTCATAGAATGATGTACTTAATCAAGGATCTTTGCTTTATGTGTATTTACGCTAGTGATAAAATGCAAGCTGAAGACAAAAACATCCCCTCTCACAGAAGCACTGTTAGCGTAAAAGTACTAAACTTCATATGTGAAGAACTCTTAAAATTAAACTAATACCAGTTTGAGTACTGGAACAGAACAGTGTCAAAGTTAACAGAGCGAATATTTACAGAGATGGCTTCTAAGATGAACTACTCCAAATATTTGATGCATTTATAAGTCGAACCTAACGTTAGAGGGACACTCAAAAATAAAGAGAATTTTCACTCTAATCAGTAGTTTGATAATTCCGAAATGCAGTCTTAAATAGGGCCCTCAATGTTTAGAGATTACAAAAAAACACTTGGCTTTACAGAGCTTTGGCCTGGAGTTTTAGACATTAACTTATCAAAAAGAAGGCATTCTTTCCAGCTAAAGGTCAATATACAGCAAGAATAGTCAAGCTGGGGACGTTGTGTTACACTGCTTTTATAAATGTACAAACTTAAAGCTTTTAAACAGCATTAGGCAGAGATGTTAACATACAACAATGCTGCTGACTTTTCCTCCCAAGCTAGTTTTCTTCTCTGTGCTTTGCAGAAGCCAGTCTTAAAAGCTCTTCTTCATCAACAAAATATATAGGGATCAGATATTTTAAAAGCACAAAACATGGGAAGTTGCTGTGCACAGACTAACTTGACAGGTCCTCTCTGTCCCTGCTTAACCTGAGAGCGTTTACGAATATAATTTAAAGACAATCCAAACACTAGGACAGGACCAAGGTTGTGTAATGGTTAACCACTGTGAGCTTTGTGACATCTACAAAAAGTGTGACTTGAGACCACCAGCTTTATGCTGCCTGCTGTGTATGTCAAGCAAGTCCACAGCATATTCCTTACAGTTGGATTGAAACCTGAAAGTGAAATGAAGTCACTACAACTACCCAGGCCATGCTGGTGCTATCTGCCAACTTAGAATCCCCCAGAAATCTTCAGGAAAACAAAAAAAAAACCCGAAAAACCAAATCCCCCAAAACAAACAAACAAAAAAATCCAAACCAAACAAAAATCCAAAACCAAAAAGTCACACATTAAAAATCAAAACAAAAAAAACCAAAACAAAACCAAACCTGTTTGGAGATCAGTTTAAGTCTCAGACTAAATCTGTCCAGAGAGCTCCACAATTTCCACTCATTGAGAGAGAGAAAAAAAAAAAAAAAAAAAAAGAAAAAACCAAACGAAAGGAAAAAAAACCAAACAAAAGGAAAAAAAAAAAAGGAAAAAAAAAAAAGAAAAAATCAGCAATTTGGAAAATATTTAAAGGAAATTCTTTTGCACCAGAATAGCCTTCTGCTAATGCTCGCATGCGCACAGGGCTGGGAGGATCAGCTTCCTCTGGGCCAGGCCCATTGAAAGGTTGCTTCTGCAATTGTTCTGTTGAAGACAGCAATAATGTGATGAAGACAGAGCAAGCAGCAGATGGCTGATGTGGTCACATTTCGTAGTGTCATTTTCCAATCATATAGAGGGTATCCAAGGAGTGGCACAGTCCAGTGTGCATTCAGTCAAGAGTAAGTTAAAGTCAACACTTACGTGTCAGATGAGATTCAAGTTTCATTAGCCCAAGAAGAAAATCAAGGTCTCCAACCTTAAGCATCCAGTAGACTTCACTTACAATACCAAAGCAAATTCGTGGCAAGCATTGCTTCAAATAGTGAGACAGGAAAACCTTTAAAGCAGGGTCAGAGCAGACCCCACATCCAAGAAAACACATTTGCCTGATATTTTGTTTTCCCCGTGGGCTAATTAAAAAAAAAAAAACCAAAACAAAAAATACACTATCTGGGATTATAATGGCTCCCAATGCACCTACCTAACCACTGCACAAAAGATTTCACCATTGACATAATACTCTTGATATCCCAGACGTAGGAGTACATATCATAAAGGATTGTCCTGTTGGCACAATTGGAGAGGCGAGTGAACATCCCCATCACCAAGCTGCACATCTCTTCAAATTTGGCTGCTCGGTTACGCCATTCTTCTATCTATGAATGGAGGCAAAAGATCCACAAGATCAAATACAGTCTTCTAGGGAGAAGAGATACCCTGAAGTATGGAGGAAGACTATAGAGTTCATAACTTCATTTTACCAGCAAGGACTACCCACACATATGACTCACGGATATTCTCTATGGCTGTTAGAAGTGAGACGTACAGGGATCCCTGGTCAAATGCAGACACCAGACTGCCTTCACAGCTAAATGGCACTACAGGGCTTAAAACAGTAGATTCCACTGGAGGAATGAAAATCACTGACCTGTGGTTAGTTATACGCTACTCTCCAAGTCCAAGGAAGTAGAACACCAGTCTCTATTACAGGCAACAGATAACATTGTTCAAGATTTTGATTTAAAATGAGAGAAACAAGATTCACACTCACTTTTTCAGCATCTTTTCCTTTGCAATTAACACTGACAACACTGCTATTTGCTCTGAGCCACTGGAATTCTCTCAGCATCTGTGCACCTTTGGGCCCATGTTCATAAGGAAGGTAAAACAAGTCAGCAAGAAGCTGCAAGTCCTCTAATGTCACTGGTTCTACTGTGTAGAGAGGCTTTTCATTTGGCCCAGGCACAAACTGTTCTTTGTTAATTTGCTCATCAGTCTGCATAGGGGCAATGTCACTACCAGAGTCTTCCTGCATGGACATCTCGGGGGACTTTGATTCAGCTATGCTCTCCTTATCAGTATCCATTGGCTTCAATTCCTCTGACATCTTGGCTTCAGCAATATCTGTCAGTAGCTGGTTAGCATTCTTGTCTGTGTCATCCTGTTTTTCCACCACCGTGTCCATGGGTTCCTCATCAGATTGCTTCTTCTCTTCTTCCTTTACCAAGGCCGGTGACTCGCTGCTCAGTGCTGCCCCCTGACTCATGATAGGTTCTTGGTAAACCGTGGTAACTACAGTTGCTGCATTTAGAGAGGATGGTGCCACCAGAGGCCCTACATCCCCTACAGTAGTTTTAGCACCACTGTGGGCCACTTGCCTACCTGAGAACAAGAAGAAACAAGTTTAGAGTTTTCCATATCTGCCAATTAACATTCAAATCAGCAACTTCTGCAAATCATGGATCATTCTGTTGCCACAGCATCTGATCAATGCACCTTCCATTTAGTGCTTTGCCTGTTTGCTTCTGTCACTCCAACTATCGACTTTGGTTTTTGCAGGTTTCCCCTCCATATAACTGGTAAGCAAAGATAGAATGGGGGAAAAGTTAGGAAAATTAGTTAATATTTATGTGCTGCCAGCAGCATTTCTGACTATGCCATCAGAATAAAAAGCTCCCAAAGTTAACTAATTTTCCTCTGCATCAGCAGACTTGTTACAGTTGTATTTGGATAAAAGCACACTTCAAAAGAAGAGATTGCTGCTTAAATATTTCAACTGCAAAAATGTCTTTAACCTAGGGAAAACGGAGATGTTCAAAACCTGACTGGACACTGTCTTGGGAAACTTGCTCTAACTCACCCTGTTTAAGCAAGGTGTTTAGACTAGGAAGTCTCAAGAGGCCACTTCCAACCTCAACTACTCTGCTAAGATGGAGGAAGATGATGTCTTAATTATTACTCCTCACCCAATGTTTTAGCTGCAGTTAAGTTTTAAAAAGACTCAAAACCCTACAGCAGTTGAAAAGGAGAACTGCACCAGAGCAGAGCTGGGAGGAGAAAAGGTTCCTCCATTCCACTACCAATTACCAGAGAAGGGCACTTTGACCACCTGAAATCCACATTTGAGAAAATCAGTTTCACCTTAGATCCCAAGCTCCCATTGCTACAAGAAAGGTATACGATGCTGGAAGGAACCCAGCTGGTTTCTGTAGACAGAGACTCAGAAAAACAAAGCCATCTTACAACTGGAAGAATATGGACTCTTCTGGGCCAGAACTAATGCTTACAATAGTCTGACACCCACTTCAAAACCCTATTCACTCAGGCACCATGGAAGTCTAGTAACAACTGGGACTAGCAAGATCAAGACTCTTTCCTGTCTTGTATCAGGCATGCCAAAGGCTCATACAACAAGGTCACTTCTATTGGTCAGTCAGGACACTACAGGCACACTGCAGAATGTCAAGCATTCTTATTTTGTTATTAAGGTTTCCCTAATTAGTAAGGCAGAAGATACTTCCAACTGAAAAGTATACTAATTCCCACTTAAATGCAAGTACTAAACATGTAACCCCATTTTCCTACCAACCCCAGAACAACACCAAATCAGACTCACTGCTGTACTGCTGAGGTACCCCAAATTCCTGTAACCATTCTGTTAAGGCCAACTTCAAGGCCATTTGTGGGCTGTAGAGAACATCCGTTTCAATGTCTTCATCACTCCCCTCGTTTTCCAGTTTAATCTGGATAGAAACTGTACTGTCTTCAGTATCAGCTACAGAGGAAAGTTCCACAGTTATCATGCAAGTTTCATTTAAAATCAGTTAAAAAGCATTCAAGCACTCTCTAACAGCCTTACTTCACAAAGAGCATTACATCCTAATAAAGCAAAATAGAAAACTATGGTCACTATCAATGTCAACACAGAAACTATGCAGAAACTAGACATTCTAGCTTCTCTTCATTCAGTTTCTCTTTTGATCTGAACTGCTTCCATTCCGAAGAAATCAAATGCACGGACACTTATATTTGTGCATTAAAATTGGTTTGCTGAGAGTGCTTTTTGTACAATCACAGATACCTCTCAAGACTTCAGAAATTCTCTGATAGCACATGCTACAGATACTTCCCAAGAAGTCAATAAAACAATCTAGATGCTTGTTATCTTTCAGGCAACTGCCACTTACTTATGGGATAGAAAATGCTAGGTCTTGAAAAGATCTTGAGAAGAAAAAACTGGTGAGAAAAGGCTAAAATCATTAAGAGGAAATAGCAGTATGACTTACATGGTTAAGCACAGAACCTGGAAAACAGATACGCATACTTACTCATCACCACATCTTTTCTCACTCCGTTCATGTTAGACTTGTACCACGTTGCAAGCGTGTGAATAGCAACATAATTGGCTTCAAATTCACAGTTTGGATTGGTCAGAACTCCCTTTAGTCGAGGTATAAGCTCAGTTGACCGACCTTTGTAAGGCCCCAGAAAAAGCCTCTTTTGATCATAGTCATTAGCATGAATGTTATCCCAGATAACTGGTGCTCTCCTGATGATCTTAGAAACTTCTTCAATGGACTCTACTGGAATGTCTTTGGATACAACTTTTGGACCTAAGAGGGAAACAGGATAATCAGAGGGCTTTGCATTCACTTGAAAATTCAACCCCCAAGTAGTTGGACAGCTTATTTTACTAAATAGTTAAATCATTTTTTAACACCAACAGTGAACTAAAAAAAAACAAAAAAACCAAAACAAAACAAAACAAAACAAAAAAAAACCCCAAAACAAAAAACAAAGAAAACATTTACCTGTCCACAACACCTCGATGCCAGGGAGCAGCTTTTCTCCTACAGTCCGTAAATATGGTGACTGGGCAACATTTGGGTAACAGAAAGTTCCACAGTATTCTACACAGAAGAGAATGTCACTGTTAGTAGAAGGATGCACATGTGTGACATACACAGGTGTCCCACAAACACATTGAGAGAATAGTACCATTTGAGAAGAGAAACATCAATAAAATTAATGAAGAAAGGCCCGTAAGTCTAAAGCATAAATAAAAAGCACATGATGAATGAACTTAGCATAAAGATCAAAAAGGAAAGGCAGATAATTTATTTCAAATTGCTCAAATATAAAAATGAAAAAAACCAATAAAGTCCGTGAATAGAAGAGCAGGTTACAGCAGACAATATGCAAAAAACTAGAAACCCTAAGACTGATTATGAAATGCAAATACTTAAAAATAGTAATACCAGAACATGTCTCTTTAAAGCTAAGTAGGAGTTCTGCAACAGAAACAAGCCACCACAGTGCAAGGGGATAAACAAATCAACACTGATGATAACATTGCTATTGAATTGAATTTCCCTTGCAGCACTCCACACCTCTGAACAGTGATTCTTGCACCTTTACAATTTTCTAACGGGTGTTAGAGGAAGCTTGCAATTAAAAAAAGAAATTATTGGACAGAATAAGTGCAAGTCATCTTATTTTTTAATAAATAAAGCAACTCAGTGACTAGTGAAAGTAGGTAATCCTCTTAAAGTCAGGTACCAGTGATAGAAGTCAGCACAGACTGGGCTATACCTTTACTCTAAGCAAATTCCAAGAAACCAACAACTAGCGAGATCAAGAAGCAAAAAGATTACAGTACAACTCAAACAGGAATCTTCCTTTAACTTAAATTTCAGTTTAAACTTCCCAAACCATTCTTTGCTTGGCATTAAGCCTTTCAGAGATGTGTAGATCTGGCAAAATCTCTGCATATGTTTGAATTACCTCAACCTTTTCTTTATAAGTCAATTTCTTCAAACAACCCAAAATATTCCTTAACATACTGATTCCCATAAGATAATAGCCTCCCCCCTTAAAGGCTGAATTAAAGGATTCATCTCATTTTACCTGTAGGACAGAAAAGGAATGTGTCTGGTTCTCCTAGATATTGATAAATTTCATTCGTGATCGAGACTTGAGCATGAGCAAAAGAACTGAAAACTTCTTTGTCTGCTGCACACATGTTGTGATCAATATCATCAAACAGCAGTGCAAAAGATCTGCAGCCAAACTGGGAAACCTAATATAAGAGGCAAAGAAAAAAAAAAAGAAGACAAAATTTTTGTTTCGGTTTTTTTTTTTCATTATTTTAATTTTATTTTTAATCAAACCATGTGATTTTTAAATCTAACCTATCTGAAAGGAGAAGCTACAGGTAAGGGGGAGAGAAGGTATGGGAGGTAAGACAGACTTTGGTATCTACACATGATGAATGCTTATTTCTGACCCACTGCTCTGCTTCTCTCAAAGATAAGACCTCTAAAAACCTGCAATCTACTCCAGTTTTAACATTCCAAGCTGATTTCCCTGGACAGACAGCTGGAAAAAAGCTAATTCTGTAACAGCTGTTGGACAAATGAAAGGAGTCTACCAGGAGAACAAAGATGACGTGTCCTGGGTTCAGCTACAGCAGTCA
>NW_009932486.1:0-8575 GCF_000696875.1 Nestor notabilis
ACAGGTCCCAACACTGATCCCTGAGGGAGACCACTCGTCGTTGTGCCTGCATAAAACCCCATTTTGACTTTTGGGAACATGGCACATCTCATTATTTTCTCTTAAGCCAATCAGGCTTTGAGCTTGCGAGAAGTGTTTATTAGTTTATTGTTTAGAGACATATGGGGCATAAAAAGAGTACTGAATATATTTTTTTTTAAAAAAAAAGATCACTCTGCTGCTGTCACATGTATTATTATAGGTACAATAATATTATTACCTGGAATAGTATAAAGCATGAACTAAAATAACCTTTTCGTGGAGCTTTTGAACACTTTATATTTATGAACATCAGCATATACAACAAGTTTTATAGTAAATGAGCATAGATAAGGTGAGACTTTATTGGTACACTAAAAATAGTGAATTTGGAGCTGAGAAAATCTAATAAATGTAAAATGCTCATCTGCTTTGACTTCTTCAGCCTTGTGCTGTGAGTCTTTTTCCTTGTGACTTTCCTGCTGGATGAGGTTACCATCATCAGAGTTTGACTCTGTCGCTGCTTTACTGTTTGCTGCTTTCAAGTCTGTATATGGAGTGGCTCCTGTAATCATTTCTGAACCCTTTCATTGCATTTAAACAGGCTTATTTAAATAGCAAGTCTTTGCTAAACTTTATATCTTTCCATCCCCTGACTTACTGTTTCATTTGAGTTGCCAAAATTCACCAGGAATGTACTTCCAGTTTTGACCTTGTACCCACACATTACATACAACCACCCCTCTGGCAGACACACTGGGTAAATAACGCCCAGAGGTTCAGATGTAATCTACAATTCTATCTAAATTTACTGTAGAAAACCGAAGACAGGCTCTGGATGATATGAAAGGGTTAAGCTTACTCAGGACAGCTTCTTTTCGTTCCCATTTTCCACTAGAGGTAGGGGGACGTCAAGTCTCTACCAAACAGTAAATGTGTTTTGTTTTTCATTTTCATGTGGCTTTTGCACATGGCAGTTATTTTGAAAAGAAGCATTGCTACATTTGAAGTGTTGTCTTAATGCAAATATGGTGAAAGGTCATGGAAAAGCTAGGTCTTCAAAACTGTCTTAGTATTTTCCACTATTTACCTCTAAAGAACATGTCCTTAAGTGTAAAAATTGTTGTCATGCTGTTGCATAGCTATAACAGTTTGCTCCAGTGGAGCATCTGCACCTAGGTGCAGTAAGTGCTTGAAGCTTCTGAATGTTGAAAAATAAGTTTCAAGTTCATTTTCATTGGCACAAACCTGGAAATGATATAATCACATATTGTAGGTGTAGGTCTTATTTTTATGATAGTTTGAACACAGTTGTCAGGAATGTCTCAGGGATTTTACTTCTTGTTCAATGAACAGTAATTAGTATTGCAGCAGATACATGTTTTTAAGAAAATAATAGATACTTTCATTATACTGATATTTTTATAGATATTTTACTTAATCAAAATGCCACGTTTTTCCTTGTGTGTAAACAAGTGCTTAAGAAAGGCACTTCAGTCTTTTTTTTTTTAACTAAAAATTACTGATGAAATGACTCATGTTAAAAAAAAAGCCACTCATTCTACATCTTAGTGTCTTATAATTTATGGCTTCCTTTTTAAAGTTACAGACATTTTAGGAAAACTAAGACATACTTTGTTGGTTTTGTGGTAGCTCTAGGATATGTTAGTCATAATTACATGCAAATAATTTTTGCTTTCTTTATTTTTACAGCAGGCACACATTATAACAATTTAAGATTTTTTTATATATTTTTTAAATTTAAGGATTGGAAGCTCAAGCTGTGCTGTCATACAAATACAATTGTATGAACTTGTAACTTCCAAGCGTGGCCTGTCATATCTTAATCTTGGAACAAGATTTAATGTAAAGATTCCTGTCAATGCAGCAGTGGTTAAATGACATCTTGCATCCTGGAAAACACAAATTAGACAGGTGCTCCTTTTAAACTGTTTAAAACTGTTTAAAAGGAGACATGCTCCTTTTAAACTGTTTTGTCTTTCCTTATGATCTCATAAGCTTTGCTATTGTTCTTGCTTTTCTGAAGCTGATCAGACCCCAACCCTCAACCATTCCAGTCTCCTCTCATTGCTTGTTTCTTGAAAATGTCATCTTGATTGAGGATAGTTTGCATCAATGTTCATTATAATTCAACCAGATTTTATTAAGCTTCTCTGTGGTAGATGAGTATGTGCTTCTTGGATAAATACAAGGTCACTGTAGTGCATATATCAAAGTACTGATTGACTGATGGTTTCATAGATGAGGTTCACACTCCTGAATAGGAAATACTGAAAGGCACAATCTGTGATGGAAATGCTAGTCTCGACAGTTCATTTTACTAAAGATGCTGGCCTTTATGTTTAGCTATACACAGTATATATTTTGGGGTTTGGTTTTGGTAGGCATGTTTCTCCAAAGAAGGAGCTGCTAATTTTCATTAGCAGTGCAACAAACCATTCACCATGGACTTCACCAGGGAGAAAAAGCAGATCTCTTTTTCCTATATTCACTTGTGTATTTTTGGCTCTGAAATTTTTGGTGTATGGGAAGCCCATATTTAGTGAGAGAGGATGACAGTTAATGCATTTTGCTGATACATTACTTTTGAGTTTTCTTCTTCAAAAAATCATTCTATATTTTGTCTCACTTTCTGGTCAAAGGTTGAAGAGTAATAACATTCTGCTTGACTGCAACCCACTGTTAGTGTACTATAGCTCTGTTGGCTTTGCTTTTGCAACTCTTATGGTTACAAGCAAGTTGGTGGAAACTATAAAAAACAATGAATGGAAATATAAATAATTCAAAAGGCTGGGAACAACAAATATGCATTTTGCAGAGTAAGTCATTGCTTACAAGTCTCTTAATGGTTTTTACTGTGGTCAAAAGCATGACCATGTTATTAGGAATGGTATAGTCACTTTAGTGTACTTGGCTTTTCAAAAGGCTTTCAAAATTTTTCTCCAATGGCTCTTACAGAAATTCTTATAGGTTGAATGGGAAGGCTATACATTGGTAACAAGATCAAAAAATGGGGGGCAGAATTTAGGAATATGTGATTGTTTTACAAAGAACTTGTTTCCAAATCAGAAATGCTATTTGGTGCTATTTTTCCTCCCTTAAAGAGTTGTCTGGATATTTTATGAACACTGTCAGCTACAGCCAAAATATGGAAGAAGCCACACTGGGGCATGGTCCCTTCTAAAACAGTCCCAGGAGGGTGAGTTCATCCTCTCACCCCTCCTGTTTCCTGCGGGAATAAGCACCAAGTCTCCACAGCAGAGCTGTGTTTGTGCCCTATCTCCCTGCTGGGCTGTGGTGTACAGCCCCGGCAGGCATAGAGCTGTATCTGTCTCTATCTCCTCCAAGCTGTGCTGGGCTCCAGGGAAGAGCCTTCCTAGCCTCCTACAAAAGGATAGTGCAGCATTTATACAAAAGCCACCTTCTGGATACTCCACACAGTCCACATGTCATCTGCTGCTGCTAAGCATTGCCAGTTTTTAATCTTTCCCTGCCATTTGACTATCTGTCTGAGTTGTGCTGCCATTAATTAACTCTGCCACTTTTCACCTCACTGTTGCCATTTGATTAACTTTGCCATTGCTGTCTTTTGGGTTTTGGCCTGTTTCTAATTCATTGCTGCCATTTCATTAACTCACCCTGCCATTTAATTTAACTTTTGTCTTTTGATATACTCGTTGTTGCCAGTGGATTTAACCTTGTCTTACCAGGCAGCCTGACTTTGTCTTCCAGTTCCTCCCCTGATCCTCAACTCTTCCTGCAGCCAGACATTTCCTTAGATCCCTCACAAATGCTCCACCAGCAATTTTGTCATTTTTCCTCCATTTTTTTGATCTCCCTTTTGAAGTTGGATATTTTTCTTCAGGCATTAAATTTATTATATTTTTTTAAACTGAGTCATATGTAACACCTCAGGTAACAACATAAACTTAGAGCGTGAATGATTCAGTCCTCCTTTTCCTTTGGCAATTGTCTTTGGAAATTTCTACACTGCCTTTCACACACAGGTTTTAATCTGATGCTGCTCTGGGTAGGCTGTAATGCATTCAAGAATGTAGTTTTCATAGCTAGAACTGTTTCACTAAAGCATCGTGAACATACATCCCCTTTGAAAGGAAAGTTAATTAGCTGATTTTTGGAGAAGCTAGGATCTTAAACTTCCATCTAACATGTCATAAAGATTTTAATAGATAAAATTAAAAATATTGATTTCATAGAATATATTAGAAAAGTGCACTTCCTTGATGTCTTTGTATTTCCCCATGTTCACACTTCTCTCTATATATTCTCCTTTCTTTTTATGCTACAGATCAGACTGCAAATAAGCAAGTTCTAAATATGTTTCCTTCTTTGTCATTTAGCTGCTAATGTGAACTACCCTTACAATATGCCCAGATAAAGAATTAATAGACAACAAAAGAGAGAAAACTACATTTTAGTTTAAAAAGGGGCTGTGTTATGCCACTGATTCTTCAGGAAAAATTGACATTCTGGGACCTAGTGCTACATTTGAGAAGTTGAAGGATGTTTGGTGACACTTATGAGCATAGAATGATTGATCATATAATTGTATATTCGTCTCTCTAGTGATTTTTGAATCTTCCTGCTATTTCAGAAGTGTCAGTGAAGAGTGGGAAATATTGAAATCCTGTTAAGAATTAATCTTTGTTATTTATTTGTTAACTTAAACTTGCTTAGCTTAATTCCTTTAGGTTTCTATGGTTATTTCTGAGGATTATGGCTAGATCAATATTCTTTGGAGTGAAGTGTTTAAATCTTAAACCCCATGTCTTCCAAACCTCCACCTTCCCTTTTCTTCACATTTGTATTTTTTTTCCTTATCTCTCCAGTAGATTTTTTGTGGATGTGAAAATGCCCTCCCCTGCACTGCTAGCTATCATTACTCAGCAAATGTGGTTAGGGAGTGTAGACCCTAAGGCATACCCTTACTAACAACTCTGGGAGTGTACATCAGATACATCTACAATCACAAAGGAGTTCATTTTCCGGTTCCGTAGTGCTAGTTAGGCATCAGGCTGCCTAACAGGTCCTGAACAGTCCAAATCACAGGATTGCTACCCTTTTTAAATTCCCTTTCCTCTTTTTATTTTCCCAAGTTCTTTCCCTTTAACATACTCTTACCTTCTGAGATAAACACCTCATCCCTTGTTTATTTTGTTTTTACACTTTTATTCAGTATGTGCAGCATGGTTACCCTGGCAATTACTTCTTTGGGTCAGCAACTCTGTGAAGCTACCACCCCATTTTGCTGTCTCTAATGTTTCCTATTTATGCATCTCTTGTGTTGCTGTCTTGTTAGTGCAGGCACCAGTCAAAGCTGGCCAGCTGCTGCACTCCTCTTTGCTCTCTGTAGCGCCTTGTAATTTCTCATGCTGTTATCTTGCTAGTATAGCTACAGGTCAAGTCTTGGCCTTCTGCACTCATTCCATAATGCTTCCCCTCTCACAGATAATATGAGTTAATATGAGAAGGAGCTGCATGACCTCACCTCTCTGCCATAGAGCCTGCATGCATCTCCCCTTGTCCCCTCCAAGGGCTGCACAGGTGGGAGAAGAAGGCAGGCACTCCTGGAAATTGCTTGTAGTACGACAGTTGCAGTAGCTGTAGTCTCACCTTTTGGAGTCAGACTTTTTGGGCCTTGCAGTGGCTCACACAGGTCACTTAAAAGCAGTTACAACATAAGGTTAATAGATTAACAGGACCATAATAGTCCATGTAGGACCACAATAGTCCATGTAGAAAAGCAAGAAGTGTTTACCTTGATAGAGAACTTCTGCTTACTCTGTTACCAAATAGTCTTCACAGCTTTAACAAGTTCAGTGATTCAGTATGCTAGAAACAGTAATAGGCTCAATCCTCTAACCTGAGGTCACTGTGAAATATTTCCTTTGGTGCAACCATGGTCTAGAAACTGTCCCTGTTTTAGCAACATATCACAGGTGTTCTGTATATAAACCACCTGTGAAGTTGTTTCCAAATTTCTAGCTAGAGTGAACAGACCAGTAGCCCCTTCCTGTTACTGTTATAGGCATAAGATATTTCTCTTCAAAGTAGTAGTGGTTATGTCAACTACATAGGCTTGCTTGTGCATTCTTTCAGTAATCTGTAAAAGGCAAATTTGGGAAAGAGGAAGCATCTTGTGTTGTCCCCACAGTATAATTTCCATGTGTATAAAAGAAAAAAAAGATGTAATTCCCCAAACTCTCACTTGATCCTACTCAAATACATTTATAGATTAAGAGACTACTCAGGATGCAAGAATTTGCCTTTCAGTTTTGAATAGATTTATTGAACATAGTATCTGATATCATGCGGATAAAAAACTGTATTATTTATAAATCAAGTACTTCTATGAAATTATACGGGATGATAAGTCAGTTAATCAATGTATCACACTGCATAAGATCAATGTGCAGCTAACAAAGTATGGAGAGGCCCAAGACATTTTTTTAATACTGAGTTTGTATTCATTTACCAGAAATAATGGTCTAATCACAGAATGTATCTTTAGGAGCTTTCTGAAAAAATGGAGAAGTCTAGATATACATGGGAAGACTTTCTAGAAACACAGTTATACACATGTGAAAACAATACCCAAGAGAAATCTTAACTCCCATGGTGATGACATTTTAGTCCTTCTAGGGTATTGAATTGTTCTTCCTATGTTTGAGGAGTGTGAATTGGGCAACACTGCTGTTCTGGGTAATAAAAGACATCTATAGAGTTGTTTGACTTTGCATAAATATTTCTGCATAAATTAAGGTTATGCTTCAGAGACCACATCATCTATTTCTTCTCCCCTGGCTTGTGCTTTACACAGATAAAGGCTTTTTTTGTTGTAGACCAGCATACGGTTGGCTTTCTGGGCTGCAAACTCACAAATCTATCATGTTGGTCTGAGGAGGTTCACTCGTGAGATAACAGAAAAGCTGTATGACCACACTGTCTTAAAGAGAGTGAGGTCAAAGCTGCAATTACAGCAAAACATAACTATATGTTGTTTGAGTGATTTGTTATTGAAAATATTACTGCTTGTACTCTATCCTTCAAAAAGGGAAGAACTCCAAAAGTACTCTCTGACTTAGCAGTTGCAGTGTTTGCCTTACATGTTACAGTTATATAGGAGCATAAGTTGCACCAACTTTCAACTATATATAATCTGAAATCAGAGGTGTTACTGTAGTCTTGAGTGGACCTAAATGTGCGGAGTCTAGCAATACACTAAGATTCCTTCAGTACCACCTGTATTCAGAGGGGTTTCAGGACCTGGTCACAACATCAGAGGAAAGTATTCCTGAGATTTTTTGTATAATGATTTTGAGGTTGTTATTAATGAGGCTTTCCTGTATTAAAGTGGCATATTAATGTTAGTGTTATTGTAATTGGACTTACTTTCGATTTCATTAGAGTATTAAGATTTTATTTAGGCCACCAATTAATTGTTGGCTTCCTTTTGACAATAACAAGATTTTGAGTCTAAGATAGGTGACACAAAATGAGCCTTCTAGACTGTTCTCCTTGTAACTGTATTCTAAACGCCATTGATAAGAAGGATGCCGCTCAGAGTAGGGTAAACTTGAACAGAAGCCCAGGTACCTGGGGAATATATACCAGTGGCTTATTGAATTTGATTACTTTGGACTTAGATAACAGATAAGTGAGGAATTTGAGAGTTTGGATTTTGAATTTAGGTTCCTCAGTTCTGCCATCTTCCTACTTGATGCACTTAAGACTGCGATCGAACCCAGCTTTTTAGTCATTCTAGGAACTGATAATGTTTTAGCCAACCCCTTAGAAAACAAGTGACCTCTGAGCACTCTTCACCCATTACTTTATGTTAATTGGCAATCTAATGAGCTCTACTCAAAACTGCAAAGTTTACAACACTCACGTAGGGGTAGGTTTGCTCTTACCTCATTTGTCATAATTTATAAGCTATTATCAATATTCTAAGTGTTCCAGAATAGACAAAAATGTAAGTGAAAATAAATGATCTTTTCATGCATTGAAATAAAAATTTCAATGCTACCAGTAACAGAACAGTGTCCTCTCATTAGATATTAATTTAATGCATGCTTATTATTTTACATATATGTTTAAAAATAAAAAGTTTGTGGAATTACACATTTTTCTGGAAAAAAAAATAGTTTAGGACAGTGTATGCAAGAAGAACACTCAGGACATGCTGGGTGTAGACTTCATTTATGTTCACACCTTAATTGCCAGAGTGCACTTCAGCAAAAAGCTGAACCACAAATACTATTTTCTGTCTTGCACATTGGACTCTCTGCTGTTTTAAAGAACAGGATTTATAAAGGTTTTCTTACAAACCTATGCACTTTTCCATTGCACCGTGCAACAAGTTTTGCTTAAGTAAGTTATCGGTGCATTTGAAATTTGAAGGGGGCACAGGGACCAAGAGTTGTGGTAAATATTATTCATGGTTTTTACAACCAACAAAATTATATTGTTTTCTTATCTAAAAAGGTTTATGTATAGAAAAGGTTTTCCTGCT
>NW_009932486.1:8606-28665 GCF_000696875.1 Nestor notabilis
TCTTCTGTAAAGATCATTTAAAAATAGTGTGTATGAGACAAGTAGTTGGCTTCAAAATTTCCTGCACAAAGAGAATGTGATCTCAGAATTATAAAATCAATTTTGCAACTATTGAAATAGCCAGCTTTAATATTTCAGATGTCTGAAAGCAAAGATGTTTGATTTAGCATATATTGAAGTTGTGTTTGAGAAATTTCTCATAAATAGCATTTTTAATTTCCTGAGTTTTAGATTCCCTTTGAGAGAAAAAGCTTTTTAAATAAAGTTAGGTCCTAAGTAGGCTCCTTGTAGTCACTGAATAAGGCAATTTTTATCTGCTTGCTGGCATGAAATACACCTTTCTAATCTAACACATTGAAGACTGCAAAGCTGTATGGCACTATTCAATATCGTTCTTGACCTCATGTGTCTTCTTGTGTAAAAAGCTATCAGGTGAAAAAAAGGGATAAAGCATATTATCTAACTTCTGTGATCTGTGATAAGTGACAGACATGAAAAAACAAGTATATCATGGAATAAAATGGCCTAATTAAAGACAATTATGAAAATATAGTGGGAAAGATAATGGTTTCCCCTGTACAATCTCAGAAAGTACATACTGCACTCACTAGAGAAATGACACTTAGTCAGTAATGAGATATAGAAACTGCATTCATGAAGATATTATCTTGTTCAGCTCTTTGCCGTCCATGAAGTTTTGTGGAGTCCATTTTCTTTCAGCACTGCTGCCTGCAATTCAGATAGGTGATGCAGAGGGTGAAGCATGTGCTGGGCTGCTGTTTCATGGGGCACAAATTTGGCTTCCAAGAATGTCTTTAAAATAATCATAATAACTCTCACGGTCACAGCAGTTTCAAACTGCAGTATTTTCTCTGTTTCAGTATCTGTCCTTTACATCGTAAGCTTTTTCTATTTTATTTGCCTCATGTTAACAAAAAGAACGGTAAATCCTCTCTCCACATCATACATACTATAGTTATGGGAACATTGTCATTTTAAATTTTTTTCCTTTTAGAATTTCTATATGTTCTAAATAATTTTCAGCTTGTGTTTTCTTCATTATTCTTTATCTATTCTTTATTTTCATCAGTTTGTCAGATTTTGATTTTCTGTTTAATATATGCTTCATTTTCCATAAATTTGTTTTAATTTTATTCACTGTACACACATTTCTTTATCCCCTTAATGACTATTAATCTTTATATAGATTTGGTGTCAGGGTTATGCTTGTATGCATTCATGTTTTTCTGTAAATATTATGTCTTTGGTAGCTCTTGTTGCTGCTGTCAGAAGGGCTAATAAAACTGGATAGCAGGCAGGGTTTCAGCATCTTTGAGTTATAGCCTGAGAGAGCCTTTGCATACTATATTTTTGCCTTCAAACTACCATGATTGTCTTGCAACATTTGTGCACCTGTCTACAAAGTTTTCTTATTTTCTATTCTTCCTAATACAACATTTGATGTTAAAAGTTGAATGAGCTTCATATATATTTCCTGTCCAGAAAGACAATTAACCTTCATGCCAAAAGGTGAAAAAGCCATCCTGTAAATGCTATTATGGTTAAAAATAGAAATTGTTCTGTATGACTCAAAGAGAATACTATCAATCAGGCTTTTTCTTGCGTGTAACTCACTGCATGTGATTGTCCATGGCAAATTTGTAAGTACATATTTAAATCCATTTCTGCATAGCACTGAACTGAATTCTCCTTTTTAACAATGAATTCAAATTCCATTGTCATAATGGAAATTTAGTCATAATTCCATTGTCATAATGGAACACAGACTATCAAACCCTATCTAATTATTTAGGAATTTCTGTGGCATAGGGAAACTGTGGGATCATTATAAGATCAGCCTTTGAGGATCTCGTGCTCATTGCACCATAGAAAGAGAAAAAAGAGTATCCTGTTCTTATTGTTGCAGCCTTTTCTTACCACTACTGGGCTCTTGTCTTCTGTAATACCTTGTGGTGTTCAGTTGTACAGCTTTTGGCGGTTCTGACAAAAATATTCAGTTTGAGTGATTTTCTAAACTTTAATTCAAGATAGTCTTCTCTTTCCTTAATGATAAGTGTGAATGCAACAAAAAACCCCAACCCAACCTAACCCAACCCAACCAACCAAAAAGACCCACACATAACCCCAAAGCAACAACAAATAAAACCCCCAGAAAAACACACACACAAAGACAAAAAAATGAAAAATCATCAAAAAAACCCACCACAAAAAACCCCCCAAAAGCAACAAAGTTATTATGCACTGGTTTGTGTACTCCAGAAGGTACTTCTACCCCACTGTTGTACTTTAGTTTAAACATTAAACACTTAGCTGAGTTTCAATTTATATTCATTATTACTGACTATAACTGTTATATTCTATTGGGTTTTCTCTTTCATCTAATCAGAGAAAGCTGACTAAGTAGCACCAGTTCTTAGACAATGAAATTGAATTATTCTTCCAACCTATGACTTTTGGCTCTTAACCAAAAGGCATGCTGATATATAACGTTTATTCACACAGAGAGGCTCTTTCAAGTTGTTTCTAGATGTACTGTTACATATTACAGTTTCAGATTGACTGTGTGATGTTGCATGCATAATTTATGTCAGACACTAATAATCACTGTTGACTTAAGTTTAGAAAAGTTCATAAATACTGTTTCACGTTATGTATTTAATTATTTTTTTTATTTTATCTTGTATATTAATCTTCTCTGGTGTTTATTTATTTAAAACAGTCTTAAGAAGTGCTGATATAAAATTATACCATCTTACAGGCATTTGGTAAAACAAGGACATTATTAATTCATATCATAGTCTCAGGAGGCTATTTTCTCTGATTTTGTAATTTTCTATTTTGATAAATTCTTTTGAGGACAAAGTATTCTTGAGTTACAGGACTAATGTAGAAAATAACAGAATTTGATGACCTATTTAACTTTCTCCATATTCCCAAGTTCAAAACCAGCAATATTATGTTTAGTTGGGATAAACTCAGTATTCAGAAGACATTTCTTACACTGAGCTTGCATGGAGAAGACAGAGGCTCTTTTAATATATTCTAATACATTTTTATTTTTCACATCAGAGTTGTTGATTTAAAAATATTTCAAATGCTAAAGTATGTGTCCCTTTCTACATCTCCAAGTTATAAAAACATCCTTCTTCCGAATACTTACAACTTTAAGAGACAAACCAATCATTACAGCAGAGATTTAGATACATTGACATTAATATAAATTATTCAGCTGTCTGATAAACAGTGATTTAGTCCAATTTATTAATAGCCAGTTCTTAAATTTACCCTTTGTCTGGTTTAGGCAGGTGGATCTGAACAGTGAAAATTAATCTGAACCTCTAGTTAGTATGAAACACTTCCTTGAAAAGAACTATATTGATTTACATCACTTGAGCATCTAGTCCTCCTTTTGGTCCAAATCACTGGAGATGCTCCTTGCCATTTGTATATAATTTAGATTTTTCCTCACCACAACTCGCTCCCTGGCATTCCCTCTTGTCCATGTGAGACTGTGGATCTGAGGCAAGAGTAGACACCAGCTAAAAGGAGACGTCTCCCCCTCTATCCTCAGTTTCTCATTGCTGTTTATTCCCTAGTCCCAGTTCTCCAATTCCCACAAGTCCTTCTTCTGGCCATGCAGGTTGGATCTTTGAGTAATTGGTTGTTTCTGAGGAACAGTCTTCATGGATCTTATGCCAGCTCAGTTCACTGTATGGCTGCACAAAAGCTGCTGCTGCCATAAAGGAAGATTAAGAAACAGGAAGGACGGTAGCTCTCTCCATGGCAGCCCCTATGGTTGTTGGAGTGATCTGATGGTGGCAGTGCACCTTGAGTACATTCGGCGGAATGGATGAAATATGAATTCTGTGAATAAGAGTGGTGAGATAGCTTAGGTTCCTTGTGTTTTCTTGCTGCTTTTATTCAAGCAAAAACATTTGGCTTACTGCATGAATTGGAAAATACATTTTTGAGATTTTAGTACCTAAAGTTAACTTGCTGATGACTTAACTGTAGAATAATTCAATAGAGTTGGTATTTTAGTACAAACTTGAAGACATATTCCAGTTCTTCAGTATGTAGCTTCAAAGACTCCAGCTCTCAGTTTAGTGTGCAGTGGGGGTGCTATCTTTCATTCGTGCATCACACAGTTTTGAGCACTCGTCTTTTATGCTTTATGTGATGTTTCTTAAGAAAAAAAACCACAACATAAATATATTAAGGCCTTTGCTATGAAAGCATAGCTCTGTAGACAATGTACAACCAAGGAAGAAGAAAGGTGATCATTTTCCCACTGGACTTAAAAACTGGGCTTCCAGCAGAAGTCAACAAATAGGTGAAAGAACACATGCATATAAATAGAAAATATAAATAGAAACCAAGGTATTTTTTTGTATATAATAAAATAATCTTGCTTTCCATCTCTCTAGTAGCAAGGCGCTATAGAGTAAACCTCTCATTAGACAACAAAACGTGCAGTCTCTGTAGTTGGTATGCAGTGCAGGTTTTGGTAGAGAAAAACGTGCATGTACAACCCTACTGTAAAGTGTTAGTTTTGAATTATAAAGGGTTATTTTACACAAATGTTCTTATCAGGGTCCTGTGAGTACTATCAGTCTCTGGTTGTCCTGACCCCACCCCTCCTTAGCCCCCACCCCCCTACCACCCATAACTATTTTTCTGTGAAATACTCTGCTGCAAACTCTCTCCCCTTGATTCTTATTTTTTATAAAAAATATAAAGGCCCTGCAAGGGAGATGGAGGGGGAAATGAACCCAGGTGCTAGATGCCCCCTAAGAGACAGTCAATACAACAGTGTGGGTGACAGTGTATGGGACTGTTGGTCCCATACTGGGAGTTTTGCTGAAGGGAACTGTCTAGCAGGGGCAGAGGCTGCAGGTGCTAAGCATGGAGGCGGTGCAGTACTAAGGATTGGCCCATGATTTGGATATGTCATACTTAGCATGGCTGTGTTTGGTGACAGTGGTGGTGGCAGCAGATCCCAGCCCTCCCTTCCTCTCCCCCTCTCTCCCCCCGCCAAAACTCCAAAGAAATTTCTTGCCCCCAGGGTTTGGTTGCTTCTTTCTTGCAAGGAAGCATAAAGTTAATGACCAGGGCAGCCCAAGGATGAGGAAGAGGCGGGAAGAGGCTGAAAAGAATTGCAAGGGAAGATGGTTACAGGCTGATGAGAGCAATTGGAGCCTGCTGGTACATCCACGGTGCTGGCAGTCCTCAATGCTGTGCATTTTCAACTATTCAAAGTTTAGGGTTTAGAGAACAAGAAATCTTCTACACTTTTAATTTAAAACTTTAAAGAAACTGGGTTATCCACCTTCTGCAAAAGTGACTCTTTATACATCACTCAGACTTTCTGAACAACAGGTTGAATATATATTAGTGGATCACAACAGGGATGGTCTCAGAATAAACATGTATAATTTCAGAAGGAGTGATTTTAGGATTTAGTCAGCCAGATCCAAATGGCTCTAGATAAATCACCTATCAATTGTTTGGCTTCTAAATCATGAGACAAAATAATGAAAACCAGATGTTTCATGATAGGAAGTGACTAAGAGCTAAGTACTTCTACGAGATGTGAATATTTTAGACCATGATTGTACCCTTAGTAGCTGGGAATAGCGATAACCACCCTTCTTGCTGCTGCTCTCAAATCTTACGTTGGAGATAAGAGTATAGTTTGGTACTGTTACAGAGGTCCCTCCTTCTGATTTTTTAATGTCTCCTTGTAATTTTGTTTGAGACTCCAATTTTACTCCCCCTCCTTTCTCTCACTTCTTCAAGAAGCTTGCCTTGGAAATATAATCAGACCTTCAGCGTTTTTGTTTTGTTCTGCTTTGAAACTGCATTGTAGATCACCTAGGAAATACTTGCAATGGAAAAATGTTTCCCAGCAGATTAAGTTCACCCTTTAACAATCACTTCCCTCCACTGCTGTGATGCATGCACATCACAACTTTGCTTTGTTACACAAACAATGGTTTTGCTTTGAAAATTAAATGCTTGGCTTTCTAGGAGACTGTCAGAAGGCTGAAGTCATCACTTATAATTATGTGTCAATCTTTTCACAGCTCCATTCATATGATGATACAATCTCAATAAAGATATCAATTCAGATGTGTGAAAGGCAGAGCCCTACTGAGTACTGGTTAAGCTGTAGTACCTTGATGATAACAGAAGTTCAAGCCTCCAATGGTGAAAATTGATGTAGACATACTGACTTCAACTGAATATTTGTACCAGGGAGGTTTTTCTCTGTATATTTTCCTCATCTAAATATTTTTAAATTTCCAGAGGTTTATTATATTGATTCTAGTACTATTTAGATTAGATCATAACTACCAACAGACTGCATATTTTCAAAACTATTGTTGTAAAGTAGTGTTTTGACCATGATGGTGATACTAGCATCCACTAACCAGAACTTGTTGCCATCTCTTTTACGTAGAAGATATCCTACTTAGCTCCGCTCTTGCACTGCCAGTAAGGTGAGATTCAAGCACCTAGTGTTCAGAAGAACAGGAGTCAACTATACCTTCATCACTGGAGACTGGTCTTCTACAGCAAACAAATTATAGTCCCTCATGCTATAATAATAATATGCATAGGTGTCAAATTAAGACAGTTAAGATATGAAGCATGCACTGAATTAAAACTGAGGGAGTATTAGACTAGCTGTGCATTTTGTGGACAAATTCTTTATTTCATACTGCATTTTATGCACATAAGAAATGTGTAAGTACTTTCACACAGCAAGTTTATCTCTTCATTTCAGTTCTACAAGCAAAAAAAGGATTTATTGAATACTTCTTTGAAAGTAATTCCTATTGAAGTAACTCCTGTAAAAGAAAGCGATGGACTCCCCAGTGGTTTTAAAAAAAAAAAAAAATTGATCTAAAAAAATATAGAATTGTTAATATTCTAAAAAGTTGAAGATGTCCAGATCTTGTAGTAATCTGATTTAGTATTAAATGGCAAAATCTGTGTTCTAGTATATACATGGTCCATTTACTTATGGGTTTATGATAAACAGTATAACATGTTAAAAAGTGTATTTATATATGAAGAGTCTACTGGAGCTTCATAATTCTAGTGCATCTGTTAAATAGTTACCTAATGCAATTAAATTACTCTACTTGATAGACCAGGCAGCAAAATTTTAATGGCCATTCTCCTAAATTTGCCATTAGAGATGGAGCTTTTTAATAGCAAACACTGTGAGCAGAAAATCCAGAGAGGAGCAATGTACCATAAAACTGGAAAGCAGCTTGTCTTGAAACATTTGGCTTTCTGCAAATAGTGATTCATATGAATACAGGAAAGAAAAAAAAAAAACAAAAACACAAAACCGAGAAAAAGTACTTTTAAAAATATAATGGGTTAATAACAGAGTTTTTTTAAAAATATAATGGGTTAATAACAGGGTTTTTTTAAATCTACTTGACAGAATGTTTTCACAAATTCATCTTCCAGACATCTCCTGAGAATAGTTCCTCACAGAGAAAATGGCTGCAAGATTGGGGTAGCTGGACTCATGTCCCATAAGCATATGCTAGTTAACATATGCTCCATTCTGAGCATGTTACTGAGAAAAGTTATAGCAATGATGAATATTTTTTTTTATTATGACAGAAACACAGGTACACTGGTTATATAGTTTTAAAATCATTAATAAATAGAAAATAAGAATTAATACCAATTTCCATAAAATGTAGATTATAACCCTACAGTAATCCTTCTTGCTGCTCCCAACTATGGTGTCTAGTTGTGCTTTTTTCTCATAAATGTCACTGGAAGTGATTGCCTTCAGCTGTGAAGGAGAACAAAAAAAACCCCACAATTTTGGCCACAATATTGTGACTTGTAATGCAAGATTTGTGGTTCTACCAGATATATTTTCCGTTCATTTGTCACTTTCATCAATCTTGTCATAAGAAGGCTATATTTTTTTAATTTATGAATTGCAATGCTGTTTTTTCCCTGCTTAATTCATCTCCAGGTATATGATATAGACGTTAACTGGAAGTAAGGCACATCTAACTTTCACTGTAATTCCAAATTGTTTAGCTGGTAGAGAACAATAATGTCTTAATTCTCGTTTATCCTTCGTGAGGTTGACATTCTTATTACACCATTTGATTGCAATGAAAAAAACATGAGAGACAGTGGACCAACTCATAATATTTCTGTGGCCAATGACATGAAAAAAATCAATACCTATCTTTTTCAGGCAGCAGTTGTCCTTTGTCACTGTTGGTTCTGCTCTCAGAAGTGATTTCTGGATATGCTAGCTGGATGTCTGGAACAATAGTGAAATGGATATGACAGCACAGAAACAGTGATCATGTGCGTTCCCGGCTATCATGATTATGCTATGTGGTTATGTAGAGGCATACTAAAGCTAATAAGCAGAGAGGTTTGGCAGGCCCCAGAATTTAAAATGGCTGGAGAAATAGCATGTGCTTTGCTGGCATCCTTGATGTTTTTTCCTTTTTTGTTAATTTCTGAGATGTGCTTAGGCATATCTTTCTTTTCTTCGCATTCTTTCTTTTCAAGAGCATCAAGTATGTCTCCTTCCTTTGAGACCAAAACTTCTAGAAACAGCCTTAGCCAGGGCCTGACCTATTCATAATGAGTCATGTTTAAAGAAAGATGAAAATAAGGCTTTTAAGGTAATTTATGTACAACTTTAGGAAAACAGGATATCTTGTGCTTTGGTGTTTTGTTTTGGGTTTGGTTTTTTTTGTCCTTTTAGTCTGTTTTCACTATATCTTCAGAGATATATAACTCTTTTCATAGTGCAAGGCTCATGAAGCTTCATTTTAAACTCTGAGCAATATTCAAAGAAAGCAAAACTATATACTCACTACACTTAGGGCTGCTCATTAATCTCCTTCTGAACACATTTTCCTTTATTTTCCTAATATTTGTGAGCATATACTGAGATTTAAAAGAGGTTCTTGCCATTCCAAAAAATCATTTTGAGACTACTGAACATGGTTTTACATGAAAATCGATGAAGAATCCGTATATTGCTTGCAGTGAGCAAGCTGGCAGCAGTCAGACAATGTCCACAGTTGTAAGAAGTGCCTATGTAAAATATTCACTATGAAATACAATTGTTTCACATCAGAACAAGTTTGGGTTTTGTAACTAGGCAGTTTCCACAAAGTATTTCCCCAATAGTCAAGTCTTTATACATCTATTCTTAAGGTCACTAATATTTGTCTTATACTCTGAGCAGATTTTGAAAAGCTAGACACATTTTAATTATACTTTCTATTTTTCAAGTCTCTGTTTCTCTCTTGCAAGGTTCTTGTTTTCTTTCAGTTCACCCAAAATTTTTGATAAAACTTTGAAAAACTTCATATAAATCATTCTGCCCCAACTGACCCTGTAGTACATAGCATGCCTACAGAACTTTCATTCAAATATACATCCATTTGAACCACTGGAAGAACCATCCCATATGTCAATCTCTTCATAGACATACAGAAGCTTTCTGAATTTCCAAAGGTTTTCTAATTTTTCTACTGCCTGGCAAATCTCTTGGATCATGTGGATCAAGTTAGGGAGTGGTAGAAAAAACCCAAAATTATCTAAAGGAAAGAATGGGGGGACTTTCTTAATAAGCTTGCTTCAAAAAGTAAGTCTCCCACCAATGGTTAGAAGAATTCATGTGAAGGTTTAGGCAAATTTTCAATGATTATATGAAAGATAACTGGAAGAGTTATCTTCTAATAAATTTACAGAGATCCCTGTTTTAGACAGAACACATAGGTGGTGATACAGAAAGATGAGTAGGTCTGGACAGAAGGGCTGGGGATTCTGTTTGTTTTACACCTCATTGGAAGCATATCCAGCTCTGATGAGGTCAGGTAAGCAAGCATGAGGAGAGAAAACATTCATCAGTACTGCAGAACTGTGCTTTGTCCATCCCAGGGTGGAGTGAATCAGTAGCTGCACTTGGCCTTTTCTGGTTGGGATTCCAAGAGATCTCATACATGCTCTTCTGTCAGACAGGTGTTACTGGTAGAAGGAATAAGGGAAAGACAGCTTTCCCAAAAGTTAGGGAAGTATACATTATCCTATCTAAGGAAGTTCTGGGTAAGTACATATTTGAGTGGTTTTACTCTGTGTTCCTGGAACACAGTTTTTCTAATTCTATCTTCAACTTGCTGTCCCTGGTCATGGGATAAATCTTCTTTCCCAGGGATAAGATACTGTCTATTACCATAGCTGAATTTGGCTGGGTGATTTAAAGCAGTCGGAAGGTGGCAAGACGTGAATCATATGTCCTGCATAGCTGTGAGAAGTGGAACATTTATGACATTTACTGCCACACGGCTGAGAGAATTGCCAGGACTTGTGCTCTTTTCTGTCTCAGGTAAAAATGGTGGATCTGGGGAGACTGGAGAACAGCATGTGGCTGCTGCCTCGAAACACATGAACCTGAAGAGTCCTGCTGGTCTTTTAACTTCCCCATAGCTTTGCTTTTTCTCAAGAACTATCCCTTCATTAAACTTTTAATCTAGCAAACACATAAAATTGCTACTATTATTACTATTATTGAATACTACTATTCAAATGTGAGATTGTTACCTCTTGATGCACAGTCAGGAGTGAAAAGAGTAATTGGAAAAGAAGTGTGTTTAGGCATATGATTTTCTAAGTCTGGAAAATAGCCATTCCTTGCTGTCTCCACTTAAATGACCAATTGTTTTCTATTCCTTATATTAGAAAATAATCAAGCAATTCTCCTTGCAAAAGGGAGCTGTTATAGTTGGGACAAATGTTTGAAGTGCTGCACAGAATCATAGATGGGGAGGAAAAGAGCATCTTGTGGGCCTGGCATGCAAACATCTTGCAGGCTTCAAGCTATTTAGCTGCCCAAGTCAAGATAAAAGGGAGCTGGATCATTCAGGATGAGTGTCTACCATCCAAAGTACTGCCTGTAGAACACAAATGGGAAATGATTTATCTGGGGTATATCTTTGCAACTGAAAGGCAACTGACTAATTTGGGGAACCATCTAACTGCATTTTGGCTGACTAATTCAGGGGAGATAAATTTGAACTCAAATCACTGAAAAATGTTCTTTCATATTGATAGCCTAGAGGTAACCTCATAGCTAAATAGCCATCTCTGATCATATCTTTTGATCTGCAAGTTTTACAGACAAACTATAGGGTGTTTTTTTTAATTTTCATTTTTCCTAATAAAATATTTAGACACTGAAATAACAGTTAAAAAGGCAATGAAAACCAGAATGGAAGTCTTTGGGTTTCAGCTTTTAAGAACATTTTGCCCCACAGACCAATAGCAATGTTCAAGGAAGGGAAGGTTAATTATCATGAACACTATTATCAGTTTTTCACCTGTGCAGAGATAAAATGCACAAAAGAAATTGCTGTGGATGGCAGTGTTTCACCAAGGTGAATGTTTGCACGCTAATACTCACATCACATAAGAACCACACATTCACTTATAAATATGAAAGACAGTAGAATATTTCCTTTGTTGATTGAGGCACAGAGATCTTAGCTGAGGTGTCCGTGATCACAAGTAACTAGGGATTGATGCAAACCTCCTTGATTTAGCTCAGGTTGTCCCTAACCAAGGGGAAAAAGGGCTACTGGGAGCAGCTTAAAGCCTCCAAGACCCCAGGCATCCTCCACTAATCCAAGGAAAGGAAGGGAGGAGGCAGGTGGATGACTGAGGGGTTGGGGAGGAAAGGCAGACATGTCTGCCAGCTAGGCATGGAGTTATTTCCCATCCTTCTGTTCCCCTCCATTCCAAGGACAGGACAGAAGAGACTTAGATGAGCAGGACAGCAGCACCACTGATATAGTATGAGACACATCTATTCTTCATGCAGATACTTCCTTCTGTCTCACATTTTTCATCTGCACATAAAACCATTTGTCTAGCAGCCTATTTTGACAGCTTACTTATAGTGAAATGTATTTGACTCAACACTTCACTGAGTAACTTCTTCAGCAATCCATTTACCACTTCCATTTTATATGATTGTGCAACTAAAGTCTCAGGATTTAACAGTAAAATGCCAAAAATGTCAGCTTTGGCCTTCTTCTGTGAAAGGCAACCAGTGCAGATATACACTGCAGATTGCTCTCCTCCCCACCCCACCCCTCAACCTTTGCCAAATTGGCTTCTCACAAATAAAATAGACTTCGTGTTATTTCTGAAAATTAAAATGGAAGCACCATCCTATTTAGCCTTAGCTTTGGGCTTCAGGGTATGACAACAAGGTGTTGAAGCAGAGTTCTGCTCTTGTTTTTTCTTCAGTTTTAGTTAATATGAAGAAAATCTAGAATAGAAAACAACATATCATACACTGGGAAATAGTGTAATTGGAACAGCTTATTGACTTCACAAAAAAGGAAAGTTTGCTTAGCTTTGTTTTTTGTATTGTGCATGTTAATAATTTGGAACATTTTTATTTTAGCTTCCTAATTACTTCTTGCAGAAATTATGATATACAAGTATTAAGAGCATAACTTTCAAATGTATCTAATCCAGATGGATTTTACTAATAACGCAATACACATTGTTAGCTCAATGCCATTTTTCCTTTTTAGTATGTGTGCATTTATGGTGTATTGCGTTAGTAAATAACCACACAACAAATGTCCTTTGTTCTCCATAAAAGAAAAATAATGACCCTGAATGAATCCAATTAAAATACTAAGTGAATTAATTTGAATAATTACAGTGAAAATGGCAAAAGTATGGTTTGCTTATTCCATTAACAAGTTGTTCTTCTGGGCTGAAGTTTTAATTTTCATTTCTCAAGATGCAATGAATAACACAGCAATTTAAAATTGTTTGTCATTTCTGTTCTTTAAATGAACAGAATATAAACCTTCTAATGGCTAGTAGGTAGATGACAAAGTTCAGTCAAGCAGATAAAGATCAGTCTTTAAAAAGAAAGATATCAGACTATTATGTTATTCAAAGAAAGGCATTAAGAAGACAAAACATCAAGTATTAAAAATTAAGTATGAAGATAAGCAGTAAGAACAAATGATAAAAGTGGTGAAAATGGTCCCTGTGCATGTTGCAGAGTTGGAGGAAGTTCTTCTGAAACAGAAAAGGGGAAATGTTGTTTACAAAGGGTACCAGTTCCCATACGTCCCCCATCGTGTGTGCCTATGCACCTCACTGGATGAAAGTGCTGCTTTTTCACAGTGCCTTCCTGGTCTCTCTTGTTTGGAATTCTATTCCAGGGAAGCTACATTATTTTTCATCTTACAATATTTCAACATTTTCAACACATTCTTGTTCTGTATTTGTATTGTCTGTTTCAGTTATGTGGTTAATCTGAAGTATCTAACCAGCTTTGTGCCTTCCCTCACTGACAGTTCTCTAGGCCTCGTGTCCTGGAAGCTGCCATAATCTTTGTGCAGCTGTGACAGCCACTATGGGGCTGCAGGAGCTAGTGAAAGCAAAAGATTTCAAGAACTGCTTTCTGCATCTTTCCTGGTCCTGGCACAGAAAATGACTGAGATATTCATCAGCTTCCTCCATGCAGATAAAGCTAAAACTTTTGGAGTTTAAGGCATGGACCCTATAAGAGCCTGAAGCTGAAGTGAGAATAGAGAAAATCTGTTGGAGCAGAGATGTCAGGAATGAGTCAGAACCGCAGTTTTAACTCAAACTGCTTGCGATTAACACATGAAAAAGTGGGCTAAGCACTCAAAGATGCAGATGGGTCTGAGTACTTTCACACTTTAGAAGGTGTGAGGGTACACACCTCCAATTCAATTGCAAGCTGAACAAACTGCTGTCTTCTCAGATTCAAATGCTAGCTCTGCAGCAAGGACTTACAAGAAAAATGTTGCTGGAAAATTACTGGCTGGATTTTTACAGTGGCAGCCCCCCCCCCCAAAAAAAAAAAAAACAAACAACCTGAACACATCATTCTTCCCTCTTTGCAGGTCTTTCAGGTAAAAACCTGGTATTTTTGCCATTGATTCCAGTGGATCAGAAATTTTTTGCGTGTTATGAAATGTACAGATCAAACATTCTTCTCATGCTTTAGGCTTTGAGTCCATCTCTATCAAAATATTTTTTATACATAGCACTGTCTATTCTGTTCCAAAAAGATCTATGCTCTTGAGTGAGATTTTCAGCTGCCTTTCTTGAGCATGAGTAGTGGAGATGAAAAATCATTTCAGTATCTTTGTGCTTCCCTAAATCTGTGATACTGCAGAAATAGCTCAGTGCCTAATGTGAATTAGATCACTCAGGAGATTTTCCACTTTTTCCAGCTCACCAAAAAGATCCATCACTTTTTTGAATGTAAATTTCAGAATTCAAAATATAAAACTAATTTATTCAGAGATAAATAATGACAACTATTATTTGCTAAGTATAGAAGAAGAGAGCCAGTAGGACCACTATAGTTATGGATGTGTTATTTTATGTTGGTTTTGAGCCCGAAATCAGAAGTGGCATGTATGGAAGGTCCTAGCAGAAGAAACATAGTAGAGCTATGAGCACCTTTGGAAAAGAATAGTGAGCACAGAAATTGCAAATTAAAAGAGAAAATAAAATCATTTGTAGAAGCAGTATAAAAAAGCATCTTCCTACACTGGTGATTAGAGTCCGTTAAAACAGAATTTAGGGGATATTGGGTCAGTTCCATAAATAACATTTTAAATGAAAACCCATATAGTGGATCTATTCAAATAAGGCACATTTAACATTGCATGTTTTCAAAAGGCTATGGTTGCAGATGCTTGACAAAAAGTTTGGATTGCACTCCTTCGTCTGCAAATGACAACAGATAAAACTATTCATGAGTCTTTTCGCTGTAGCCACATTGTATTGCAACTGTAGAGTATCCACATAGTCCTTGGTTGCTGTAACTGCAGAATACACATCATTTGCTTTCACTACTTTTCCTAAGCTTTTGATTGTGCTTCTGACATCACCAAATCAGTGGTCTCCACAGTAATGGGCTCAGTTCAAATGACAAAGTTGAAGTCTACTTGGTAATTTCATGCACCTGCTGCGTGCATTAAACTATATTGTGTTTAGGTAAGTTTAGCAGCAATCCACAAACATTTAGAGGCATAAATTTTCCTACAGAAGTAATATAGTATTTTTTCAATTAATTTAAGAGGGCCACACTAAGAATTACAAAGAAGTAAAATTAACTACAAGAAAGAGTATTGTGTTTGTATTTCTTTCTTCAGTTTATGTCAAATTGTTTATGATTGCAAAATAGAATATTTATGCAATTTTTAGGTATTTTTATTATAATAGATGAAGAAATACTATTCTGTACAATAAAATACATTTGATTGTACTACAAAACATTTTGTGCCCTCTTTGTGGCACAAATACAGATAACAACCAAAGTATGTCACTAGACATACACTGGCAGGGTACAGGAGGGATGGGGGCTGCCCAAAAGTGGGAGCTGGGAGCTGCGTTCTAAAGGGCTGTCAAAGCAGAAAGCTGATTCTTTATATTTTAGGAATCTGTTAGTAATGAAGTAAAGAAATGGATTATATTTGCCTAGTTGGGAACTTGTCTTAAAACAATTACTTCTTGAAAATTGCATCTTTTAATACTTCATTTTTGAAGTATTTTAGTTATGCACTGAAACAGATTTTGGCACTTCAGCCCGTAATGGCCTCCTGAAAGCTCTTCAGCCTACAGCATGAGTGAGGATTCCCAAATCAGCTGCCAGTTTCTGTACACCTCAGAAGATAATCAGAGTAAGATTTCCAAATGACAAAAAGAGATGTAAAAATATGTCAGTGTATGAAAGTCACATATCTATGCTTGCACAAAGTATTTGCTTTCCATATTTATGAAACTATGGTCCATTGGCTGTGAGCTTGTGACATCTGCCAGAACTTCCAAACAAAGCACACAAGGAGCAGAGTTAAGAACATGTAATAGCAAGCCATAGAAGAAATCTTAGGGTGCCAAGGTAGTTGTTGAGCTGCAATTCGTAGGAGAAAATTAGTTTTCCAGAAAATAAATGGTAAATTGATTCTGTCAGTGGATTGTGTATTTTTTGCACATCCCCTCACTCCCCCCCTACCCCGTTTTTAGTAACACTGGGTAGTCTGAGTAACATTACACATACAGGTTCCATATAAAGTAAGAGAAATAGAAAAACATTTGTTTTCCTTTTGTTTATGCGTTGCAATGTTCCTCTAAAGTTACTAATTGTCAGTAAGTTCTGTTTAGAGCACAAGTTGTCCATCTAAGTCTTGTGAGACTTGTGAGAATTGACAGATTTCTTCAAAGCAGAGACTGCTAAATTTTAATGGCTCAGAGGAAATTATGAAACCTGTTTAAAGAGCTATCTAGTATCTTAACACTTTCAATAAGCCTTTTGAATCATTTATATCTGGGCCATGATCTTGACAGAAATGTATATACATTTAGCAATTGCTCACATGAGTAATGTGACTCAAAATCTATATGGGTATATGTATAGGAGTTTATCTTTGTAATGGAATAGGGGATTAGATTTCCTTGTAAAAAAGGAAATTTTAGATGGCCGTATTTGTAAAAACGAGCTGGGCTTCAGTTCTGCCTTCAGTCCTTTAGTTTCAGGAATCAGGAACTGTGAACAGACACAAAAGTGAAAGATAATAAATAAACAAAAGAATCTTAAGAATTTTTTAATTTAAAGAAGGTTAATTTTCAGCCAGCAACACTATTTTCTGAGCGACTCTTCATGGGTTTGCGGGATTCTTTTTTCATCTCAAAATACTTTTATTATCCTAATTAGTTGTGCCAAAATCTTGGATAATCAGGAACTGTATAGTTATTTAGAAAGCTCAGATTTTTCCCTAAGAAACACGACTTTCAAGGAGTAATTGAACTGAACATTACCAGGTGACAAAGAAATCTAAAAATCCTGTATTCTAGTAGCTGTGAAAGACATCTCGTGAACACCTACTACAGTTGTAAAGTGTACTAGTATTCTGAGAGATTTTTCCAGGGCTCAATCCAAACTCTCTTTGCATATATTATAGATTTTTACTTTTTCATTCTTCTGTTAATACACTTTTGCTACAAAATGGAAAGTGATGGAGAAAGTATGTTCCATCCCAGACTGATTTATTATCCAACGAATTTATCTGCCATATGTGAGATACTAGTTTTAAGTGTCTGAACTGATCAGTTAAAATGAGAACTTGAACCAAATTCTCTTACATCAAAGTGACTATAAAAGACCAAAGTATAAACAGAAGGAATGGCTCTAAGTAGTTGAAGGAAACATAAAGCAAGTAAAAAAAAATACAGCTATACGATGTAACCTGTCAGTCACAGAAGCATTTCAGTGAGTGCAAGAAGGGATGTTAGTTGGATCAATTTCTCATACAGCTGATTCTTTTAAATGCAAAAAACCTGTCAAAATAGGGCTTTAAAAATAAATGAGGCTTCCAAATGAACAGCAACATAGAGGATTCTAAAAACAAGTGGTGTAATTTGAAAGATATGTCAAAGGTGAGCCACTGCTTAAAAAGAAAGGAAGGAAACAGATCTATAATAGTTACCATTTAGATACATAGGAGAAAAACAAGACTCAAGTGCATGTCTCATTAACTCAGTCTGCCTCAAATCTGGATGAGAAGACAATAGAGATGTTATCTTTGACAAATAAATGAATGTAGTTTCTGTAATTATTTAGCCACTATTTATACAAAGGAGGACAAGGGAATGTGAACAGAGAGAAACAGAAGCAGTACATTTCAGAAGTATGGCATTCCAAGCAAAATAATCTAAGTATTATCAATATTCAGAAGGTACCACAATGCCTAAAGTTATTACTGATTAAATAATCCAGCACAACTTTATCAGTTAAGTGTATTGAGGGGAACAAGTTCACTGGAAGACAATATAAAATTGAAAAATATTATAATGCATCTCAATTTAATGTGATAATATTGGCAGATGATTAAGTCATGGTCTGGAGACATGGACATGAGTAATGCAGGAGTCAATTCCTAATAGTAATAATAATAGTAAAAATCTAAATTTTGAAGGGAACAATGAAGCTGTATTGGTTCAGAATTGTCCCCTTCATCAGCAGAGTTCCACTGACTTCGAATTCATCATCTTTACCTAAATTCCTATAGTAAGATGACATTTATTCTCATATCATGCTTAGTATTCCAAACGCCTCTAATTTTTCTTCATTTTTCAGTCTTATTTTTTCATTTGAATGCCCTTTGTTTTCAGATGTAAACGACCTACTATGCTTACTGGTGACCATCTGTATCCAAAATGGTTTCTTTTGGTTCCATAACTGTGTGTGCATATTCTGGAAAATCTGTCCCTGAAGTATGAACTGGTAACTTGTTCATATGCCTAATGTGCAGCACGTTGTCATGAACATGCTTTTAAAGCTTCTACAGAAGCAGCAGACTTTTGAAAAATCAAACCATAAACCACAGCAATTTAAATCAATGTAGTCTAAAATAACCACCTTAGAGCAAAGTTAAACTAAATTAGTTATCAGTAAGATGGTAAAAAACCAAATCTTACAAATTCAAGCAGTGAAAAATAATTCTAAACTTACGCTGAAACCCATGAGGAGCATTGAAGTACCTACGCTCTTCTTTATTTCATTTGGTCTTCAGAAGTCATTTGGTCAGTACGATTTCACAACATCCTCTGGGAAGAAAAACATACACTTTTTTTTTTTAGAATCAATTTTCAGTTCTTAAGGAAAAGCAACATGTAATTCTATTTTAGTTCAAGTGGTTTTTTTATTATAACATTCTTTCCTGAGTGCCTTTAATATGTCTAGTTGCCAAAAAATTACAGTCACTAACGATGTTTTAGTGTCTTTGCTGAGGACCAAGTAAGTTTTCTGTAGCTTTGAACATGGAATAGAATCCAGATTATCAGTTTTGGGTTTAGACTTTGATTTCTTACTTTTGAATATCTAGCATTTTAGTTCTGAAGATTTGAATATACAAAAATCAAGGAATGCATATAAGTTAAGATACTATACATATAGATTAGGATACTAAAGACAAAGCCAATGATGAACGGGCTAAAGAGGTATTTCTTAGCTTATCACCTAGGCTGGAATTTTTAAAAAATTTGTAGGAAATACAGCTGCTGAACAAGAACAAAAAGGCTCTGATTTCCATTTTCTTGAGGCGTGCATTATTGTTATGTAGTGTTGCTATTACTGTTAATAATAAAGCAGTATTAGAGTGAAATTCTTTAGGAACAGCTGCTATGTTGTTAAAGCTCCATTCCCTTCCAGACCGCTTGTGAAATTTATCTGAAACAATCACAGAATAAGTTTCATAAACACACCATCAGGTCCTAACTAAATCAACAGTACATCATCTTTAGGATCAGAGAAGGTGGCATTAATTTGACTGAAATTGAACACCTATATCTCGGGTTCTCTGACTAAGATGCATTTACAGTCAGAATAGTCTAGAGCAAAAAAGTGAACAGCTAAAAGAAATCAGATCTTATTTTGCACAGTCATTTATTCCCACTGCCTATAAAAGGAAAGTAAACTCACTAAGCAGGATATAGCTACGGAGGATACACCTAAAATTATCATAGTTTTAGTGACAGTAGTCATAGAAATGTTGATTGGATGCTGCTTGTGGAGGTTATCTATTCAAACCTCCTGTTTGAATCAGGTCTATTGCCTCACTAGATCGGGTCAGCAGTAGCTTTGCCTAGTGAGCCTTGAAAGCCTCCAGGGATGAAAGTTCCTCACACCCTTTGCATAAGCAGTTCCACTGTCCCTCTGCTGGTAAAAAAGATCTTCTGATGCCCAGTCTAAACTTAAACGAGTCACAATGTGCAAATACTGCCCCTTGCCACTACCATTTTGCTGTGGATTTCTTTTAGCTTTTTTTTTTTTTTTTAATTATTGTTATAAAACTGATTTAATGTATGCAAAGTTATTATTCCAAACATGTTCCCAATACAAATGATACAGAGCTGTCTCCCTGAATGTTACTGTCCTGGGTTCAGCTACAGCAGT
>NW_009932487.1:0-510 GCF_000696875.1 Nestor notabilis
AAAAACTACGCTGAGAGCAATGGGTGGTGGGACTTTCAAACACTGGGATACACATTTACCAAAAGCCACCTGGTTGGTCAACACAAGGGGATCTGCCAAAAGGACTGGCCCAGCCCAATCAGAACTTTTACGTACTGCAGAGGGAGATAAAGTCCCTGTGGTGCACATAAAGAATTTGTTGGGGAAGACAGTCTGGGTTATTCCTGCTTCGGGTAAAGGCAAACCCACTCGTGGGGTTGCTTTTGCTCAGAGACCTGGATATATTTGGTGGGTAATGCAGGAAAATGGCGAATTCTGATGTGTACCTCATGGGGATTTGATTTTGGGGAAAACAGCCAATGATCTCAAGTGTTGCCTGCTATATAACACTTTTATAGCCCACCAGCTAGATGTCTTCAGGTCAACAGCAACCAACCCTGACTTCCCTCCCGTCATCCGCCCAAGAAAGGCTGAATCTGGACGCAACCAGATGAGCTCCGCAGTGACCCGACGAGTTCGGCGGCGACACTA
>NW_009932487.1:1165-14816 GCF_000696875.1 Nestor notabilis
TGGTTTGTATTATACCTTAGTTACTGGAGTGCTGTTATCTCAACCCGTGGGAGTTACATTCCTCCGATTCTCCTCCCCATCCCTCTGGGAGCGGGGGTGGAGGAAGAAACGGGGAGGGGGGGGTGTGAACGAGCATCTGCGTGGTTCCATGTTGCCAGCTGGGCTTGTACCGCGACACACTGATGGGGTGAAATGCCAGTCCATATTTTAAAAATGTTAAATATTTGATTATGAGCTTTACTATCTTGCTGCTTTCTTTCTTTTTTTTTTTATTTCTTTTTTTCTTTTTTTTTTTAACTAACTAGGATTGCTGTCAAAGTCTTTCAGAATTAAGTGTCATTTAAATAGCAGTTCCTTGATGAGTCTCAGTTATTAGATTCCTGCTCCTGGCTTAGACTCCATAACTGACAAAGTTAGTGTATGTTAACATATCAAACATAAACATAAACTTGATGTGTTAGCAGGTCTACTCTGATTAAACTTAGGACCAAGAACTTAATTGCATCACTATACAAGCACAACCTTTGTCAGCTAACCTGCAGAGAAGGGCAGGAAGGCAAATGTCTCTCTCTATGTATGATTTCATATTGTTTAGTCTTATCGACTATGCCCTATTCCACCTCAGAAACATTTATGTCTCCAGAGTGATTGCATAGAGAGTATAATCACTTATGAATAAACTTATCTTGCATCTGTTACTTTCTGTTTAAGTGTCAGAGTAATTAAATTGGCTCTGGAAACAAGCAGTTTGGATCTTGTCTTATATGGCTGTTCTTATAGTTGAAATTAGAAGTCTTTTTATGAACCAAACCCTAACACTTTTTGTATAGGTGGGATGTGAACAGAACCTCTTGCTAACAGGGTTCTCCTTTCCTCTGAGCAGCTAATTACACACAGTGGGGAGGTGCCTCCAGTGGGCAGATGTGTAATACCACAGCTGGGAGAAGACGCTGTGAATCCCCTGTAAAAATACACGATATATTAGGTAGCAGACTCCAATCATGGTGGTAGAAAGGAGGAGACTTTGCAATGTAACTAGAGGAGCTGTTCTAGTATGGAAAACTGCCTGGAGCTGCTGAATGAAAAGCAAGATGAAAGGGAAAGGTGTGTCTTTCCTATGCAGCAGACTAGATTTTATTCAACCAGAAGAGTAATTTCACTTCTTCCTGCATTGTAATAAGGCATAAATTTGGAATTCTTTTGGTCTCTTCCAACATATTCATTTCAAAGGAAATGTGCAGTAGTTCCACTAGGGGACTCTGGCTGACTCAGATGCCCACAACAAAGACCCTTGATCATCCTAGATCTTCACAGGTTTCAAAAAATAGGGCTTTTAAGAGACATAACTCCTGTACTGGAATATTTAGTAAAAAACCCTAGATTAAAAGATTAATAGCTAGATTAAAAGATTCAGGCTATTTTAATAGTCACTCCTTGAATGGCTACTTCATTATATGTCTCCGATGCCTGCAGTTTGTCTTGTCTCATGACATATGTCAGTCTGACTCTTGAACTGGGACTAATGTCTTCAAGCTGGCTTTTAGTGTCTGTGTATCTTTTGGTCTAAGGAAAGAGAACAAATCACTAGATGTCTCAGTTTTATAGACACCACATTTGCTAGAAAATAATATAAAGATTTAATTAAAAGTAAATATCCTGTTTAGAGATGGAATTTTGGCTTTTTAGAAAAGTGTAGACTTTGTACATATGTTAAACAATTTAAAGCAATTACACAATTTAAGACAAACACAATGAAAAGTCTATTTTTTTTCAACAAAAGACACTTCTCCTTGGTAGTATCTAATCACTCTCAAAGAAATAAACTAGTTATGTCAAAAGAATATTTTGCTATTAATAAAAAATAATGAATTTTTAGAATATTCTGTGTACAGTATTCTAATTTAAAAATATCATTTTCTGCTCAAATGTGATAATGTACTTTGATGGATTAAAAAATCCTGATATTCTACGTGCCACAGAAAATAATTTTTTTTTGCTAATTAGATAAACTAATATTTTATTTTACAATATTAAATGTTTGGTGGCTGAGTGAGATTCAGTATAAAATTAAAAAGACAAATACAGACTGCTAGTTTAGCAGCTCTGAGATTCTCAAGACTGATCAAAGTGTACAATAAATTCATACAAAAACTGAAGGAAATAAAAAGTATGCAATTTCTACAGCACCACTAATTCTGAAGGTTTATTTTAAAATGCAGAAACTTTAAAAATTATTTTTTATATTATCTCTGCACTCTCCACAATAGTTGATGGATTTCCATGTGGAGACGAAACAGGGTTATCCTTATGAAAACAGAAAGGAAAGATTCTTTTATTTTTTTTTTTTTTTTCAGTAAAGAAATGTAGCTGGACAATAACAGGTAAAGATAGGAAAGTTTAAAAAAAAATAGATGTGATTAATCTCACCTAGTTTTAGAGCTATGTGAAAAAGTTCGTTTACATCTAAGTGGATTTTATTGTGTTCCTGATTATGACCAGTAAAGAGAAATAGACATCTCTGAAGGGCAGTTCATCCCTTCTTAAGACACAGAGTCCTTATTTGGTGCTGGTTTGCAGCACAATATCCTGGAATCAACTTTGGTGCTGTATGTTTACTACTGGTTTGCATAACTGGCACTTCTAAGTTCATTTGTCTGTTTCAGGAATTATTTAAGTTAAACCCAGTGGAAAAGCTTTCAATCTGTGGTTTGCTATTCTGTTTCTTTTACATTTACCTAAATTGCTTTGCAAACCAACATCTTCCAGAGTGTGTATTTCCCTCCACCATCTGTAAAGGGAGGTAAAGAGCTTAGTTCAGCAGTCCACATATTTCTTTTACAATGTCCTGGACTCTTACTTCTGGCCTCCATCAAAAGCTCCACACATCTCTCCCAAGAATCCAGTAACATTTGCTAGCCTTGGCAGATATTCTTGGACATTTTAATTAGTACTAAATTCTCATACAAGTCAAGATCAAGATGATCAGATAAGTCTTAGTTGATAAGAATAGGAATAAATTAATTTACATTTGGATATCTACAGCTACATGTCATCTGGATCACCCAAACTCCTACTGAACTCCATGAAAATAGCAGGTGGGATTCAACTAACCACACACAAATACCTCATTCTATTTGAAATGTCTTAAGTGCTCTAGGGTGATAACATGAAGCTTGACTGACAGCCATCAAGACTTGGAAGAGACTTGAAACCTTCTGAAGAAGCAGTTAATAGGCACGTGGAATAACCTCACACGTGGCATATAAAATTGCACTAGATGTTTATGTGTCACCAACTTATTTGCTTCTCTCATTGCTGCAGCCCATGAAGTACAGAAGAGTTGTTTTTCTTATCCTACAGTAATCATCTACATTTGATACCTGAATAGGTCTCTAGATTTCAGTGACTGATAAAGTTGATAAAACCAGAATAACCCCTAAATAATACAGAACATCAAATATTTATATGACAAAAAGTGATAAACATTTACAGGTTTGAAGAGCTTTTGAAGCTACATCTAGATTTATCTGCTGAGGGACATTGGCAACCCTATCAGATTCAGACTCTCTTCAAAACTATGATTCCCATTCTTTATACTCTTCCTCCAAAAACAAAGATACAGAAAATGCTGGTTAATCAAATTATAAGCATTTTATTGTCTGGCAACATGTATCTCCAACTTGAAATTTTGCTATGAAGTGTCTACTAAACTCAGTAAGTCCATCTGAAAAGTTGGGATGTCCCATTGTGATCTCATGTATAATCACATAGCTTCAAATTTTAGATACACTCATCCAACTTTTATTTCAATAAATATGCACTATGCGCGTTATAGTTTATATAGAAGTAAATATCTCCCTTTTACTTTAGCAAAATAAAATTTATGATAGCTTTTTCAACGACTTGAACTATTAAGAGTCTTTTGGTTTGGTTTGTGTTGAGTTTTTTTCAGTGTTTTTAAAATGCCACATTAAAAGAAGAGTTAAACATAGATCACAAATTCTAATATGTGCGTGTGTATATACGTGTACATATGTGTATACAAGACACTTACTGCCCCAGCAAGGTAAATACAGAAACAGAAATTCCCACTGTCATCAGAAAAAATATTAATATTTAAAAAATATTGTATGCCTTTATCTCCTGCCGATAATGGTTTCCTTTAAAAGAGATATAAGAGACATTTTGAACAGATGGTAACTGGTTTGCTCTATCCTGCATCTCTTCACAATTGCCACAGAGCTTTACTATTCATTAATCTTCCATAGACTTCCAGTAGCACAGCAACTAAATTACACATATACACACTCTGACGCCAGCACTGCTGTCAAGCTTAAAATTAAACTGAAGTTCACTGTGCCAAGTCTTTTAACCAAACTCTGCTATACTATAAAACTATTTTTGAAAAATAAACATACAGCTTGGAGCCTGACCCATGAATGTTCACTCCTAAAAGAGGGAACACTAGCTGGTCATTACATCTAGGACATTCTATGCAGCAAGGGGAACTGCAATTTGTAAGTGGGAATAAAACCAGAAAACATCTGTTTTGAATTCACCTTGACTCATTAAGGTTTAAGGAGACAGCTATTTCCTCTACATTTGAAGCGATGAGGGGAAAACATACATATACCCACAACACCCTCTATGATCATTGCATTTGTAATGAGGTTTCTGCACAGCAGGTGATAACTAAATAAAATTGCAATCCATTTTCTTGGATTAGACATTAGGCCACAAATGCTAAAATATCCCTGTGCTTGATGAACAAATACATGTCACATTCCTAACCTTCTATGTTTCATTTACAAAAAATTAGCTCCAGCATTTACAGACTGTGAACTCCACCACTCCTGTAAGGTTTTCTACAACATAATTTTGAAATGTAGTGATGGTTCAAACCTTTTTCAATGTTGAGTTCTTTCTCACAAAAGTTTTCATAACTTTGCTCTCCACCACTTCCAAAAATCATTATTGCTACCTATACAGGGAATTCAAAGTGAACTTTGATCCTGATAGTGGAGTGCTGAAAGGTTGGCTTTGCCAGTTCCCTCTTCTCCATCCTCCATCAGTGTTGACTGATGCATATCCAGAAGATACTGTTTGGAGGCCTAACTTATCATCTATCTTTTATGGCAGTGTACATATACATATTACATGTGTGAACAGATGTTCCCAAAATCCAGAATTGAAATGTTAGAATAAGTAGGAGAACAAAGATACGCTGTAAATAATGACATTGTTTCTTCAGTCTTTCTTTTCTGTTCTTTATTTCCTTTGTTTTTCCATGGGAAAAAATAAAGATTACTTTTTTACTTCACAAAGTTTTATTGACTAATCTAATTGTTATCTTTGAAATGCAAATTTGAGGTTTTAATTTAGAACCACTACTATCTTTTAATTGCATCAGTTTTAGTGGAGAATTAGTATTAGTGTGCAATCTCTATAATCTCTATAATTATGGAGATTTCTGCAGTGGGAATCATAGAGCTCTAGATATTATGTATCTGAATTTCTCCATTTACCTTAATATACTTCTGTTGCAAAATACCTCCAGGTACAGGTATGCAAAACTGCAATGTTAAAAGAGAAGACTTTTTAAAACTTGTCTATACATGCTGAATAATTTTAAATATCTTTGCTAGAATTTTTCTACTTAAATCTGACTATGTTTCTATTTAGTGTGTAGTTTTTACAGGAATTTCAATATCATAGTCTCATATTAATGCAAAGTAAAAAAATTAAGTCAGTTAAACTATTCACATTTTCTCAATTTACTACATAACAATTCATACAAACAGCACTCCTGCATTAAGTATAGCTATTTGAAATCTGAACCACAAAAATTACTTGTCACTAAAAGGGGATGGACTCCTAAAATCCTCTATAGCTTTTTTATATTTCTACATATATTTATCACATTTTATTCTTTGGTTATTTATCTTTAAAACCAACCAACCAACCAATCAACAACAACCAAACCCCAAAACAAACAAATAAAAACAAACGAACAAAATATAACACAAAAATCAACAATAAATTGGTGTGAGATCAGCCTGTGAAGGACTCCTCCTGAACATGAGGTAGCCTTTCTAAATTTGCAGAGAGAATGAATCCATGTTCAAAGATTCATGGTCTGGTTAATTCATCAGGATGAACTCGAGATTCAAAGACCTATGACCATTTAAACTGTGATCCTGACATTAACCTTTCATCTTGGGTTACCTAATAACACACTAGTTAAATATCCTTCAGTTTTCCACTGTATGTAAAGATGAAGAAAGACATGTATTTAGATGTACTATAGTACACATGGTCATGACTACTCTTCTATTCCTGAACATTTTTGTGGTATCACACAGAACACAACTTCTTAATGCAAGTTTAGTTTGATACTCTATCAGTTACTGGAAAATGAAGTATGGGTTGTACAGACACTTAATATTTGTGATTTTCTTCTCATAGATTTTTCCTGGGGAATAAAAAAAGAGAGACTTTGTGAGAAATCACCATCACATGATTATGCAGTGGGAAACCAAAAGTAAGACTACTGAATCTGTCTGAGCTCCAAGGCTTTTTCTGGTTTTTAGAATAAAAAGTTAGATTTTTCATCCATAGAAAATACTTAGAATTCTGATCACCATCTAAGGCCATGTCTATACTTGTGAACAAACTAATGGGATCATTCTTTTGCATTCATTATCAGTAATACATCCATACTAATAAACTCATACCCTCCAAAACCAGAAGCTATATCTATATTGATTTTGGGGACTTTTTCCTTTCTCAAACTAGGAGCTATTTATGAGTGCTTTTTGCAACAAACAAACAAACAAAATACCCAAAGGACCATTATAAATTAACAGTATAGACAACTGTCCATTCCAGTGTCCTGAAAATGTACTCTGGCCCTGTTTAATTTACTAATATAGATGCAGGCCAAAAGTCTTATGAGTAGAAACTAGACAGATTGCTGTCCAGTACTACTGATGTACAGGAAAGACAACCTTTTGCTCTTTTTGGTGGGTGACTTTTGAGTGTGATTTGTATTTAATAAGAGTCAATAAAAAATATTCAGTATCTGAAGTAAATATGAAAACTATGTGTAATCCAGGCAGTCTGCTTTGCCAAAGTAAATACATTATTGCGGTCACTAAGAACTACAAAAGATACAAAATTACTACTTTTTTATTGATTTACTAATACAAAGCAAAAAATATGTACGCACTTTGCAGACAAGTAGAAGACATATCTGTTGCTTGAACAGCATGCACTCTAAGACAATAGAGATAACATTATGAAGGTGTTAAGACCTGGATAAAGGGTGAGAGAGAGAATATTTTCTTACAATGGATTGACAGAGATTGACAAAATAATAACGTAATTACCTCATTTTTCTATTTTGGTACCAGTATTAAAGAGATTATTTCAACCACATAGAGTAGATTTTTTTTTTCCCCCTGAAGAAAGTTCAGGAAAAAAAAACACTTTATCTCTTAAGTTTCTTTGCATAGTTAGTATGATTACTTTTACCAGAAGTGATTGTAATAGTATATGTTCTAAAACCAACTGTGTTCAGCACAGTTCTTTGCTATTGTTTTTAACTTCAGCTGAAATTTAAACAATTAAAGGTTAATCAAAGACAAAATGTTTTGAAGAAAGATCATAGCAAGATAGTGCATTTATCTGCTAATTGTCTGAGAGTAAATTCACAGAAAGCTGCTTTTGTTGGCTTTTCTTATCTGACTGGGGGCAATGAATTTCAGATTGTTTGTTCTGCTGATAATCAAGTTATTCATCAGGTTGTTTAAGGATTAAACATCATTAGATGCTTGATAAATATATGAGTTTTATTATTAAAGCATTTTTTCTCTGTAATGTGAAATACATACCCTCAGTCTAGTATTAACTTGCTATTCAAGGACCAGTGTGAGATAGAACCCTTCATTCCCTTCCAAGAGGATGTACTTTGGGGACTACGTATGGGGGAAGATCTGCAATATTTCTCATTCTTATTAGAGTTTTTCAAGATAGTTTTATAGATGTGACAAGAGTGGTGTAAGCTTCCCTAAAGTCTTTGGAAACTGTTTTTGTCTTGTGTGCTTGCATTCCAGGACTTTTAAATGGAAATGAGCCCCAAAAACTCAGTACAAACATTGGCCAAAAGGTTTTATATGTCATGGTTCACATTTCAAATCATAAATTTTCTACCAATTCCTGCAATAAGTGTGATGCCATTGACAAAGTCTTGAATGGAAACCACACATTCATCCAAAATGTCTCCTACCTATATATAAAAGTGTCTTGATTTTGGCTAAGATAGAGTTCATTTTCTTCTTAGTAGCTGGTGCAGTTGCTCTGGTTTTGGCTTTAGTCTGAGAATAATGCTGATAACACACTGATGTTTTAGTTGCTAAGTAGCACTTACCCTGGTCAAGGACTTTTCAGTCTCATGCTCTGCCAGTGATGAAGGGCACAAGAATCCAGGGAGAAACAGAGACAGGACACCTGACCCAGACTAGCCAAAGAGGTATTCCATACCACCATGCTCAGTATATAAACTGGGGAGAGTTGGCCAGAAGGGGCCAATTGCTGTTCAGAGACTGGGAACTGGTCAGTGGGTCATGAGCAATTGTATTGTGCATCACTCATGTTTCTTTGGTTTTATTCCAATATTTCTCTCTCTGTTTCTTTATTATCATAGTTTACTTTAAATTATTAAACTGTTGTTCTCTCAACCCATGAGTTTTATCTTTTTTTCCCAATTCTCCTCTCCATCCCACTGGGGTGGAGTGGGCATGTGGCTGTGCGGTACTTAGTTGCTGGCTGGGGTTAAACCACAACAGGAAGACATATTTACAGTAATGAATGTAACACTTACACAGTCACTTATACAACCTGTTCCAGTACCATTATTTTAAAGTTTCCCTTCCCAAGTACAGATCAGATCTAACAGTATTAGACCTCAACATATGTTTACTGTTCATTCTTTGAAAATGTACCTCTCTTGCCAAACATCCAACTAACATTTATCTGTAATTTAGCCCATTTCAACCAAAGGGTCCCAATGTTGAATCTCTTCTACATGTATTAAAACCATGTCCTTTGCTGTGTTCATCCATTTCTTGGAACTTACAGCAAGGTAACGCAGTCATTCCTTCTTCCACTGACTTAGTGCAGTCTAGGACTAATAGATGTAAATGACTTCTGTTATTCTAGATGCATAGTTTCTTTTAGTATTTATTTACAGTATCTACACTGTACTGTCAGACTAATATTTCTTGACTGTGTGAGGTTTTTGTGTATATGGGACATTAATCTCCTTAGTATTGTCATCCTTCCTTGGATAAACTGAGGTCAGGAATGTATGTTAGCTTGTCTAGATTTAGTTAGGATTTCTTTCTTATACATTTCAGATGTTAGCTTTAGTTTCTTGTAGAATGACATGGAAAGCGGATACAGTCAAATGAGCATTAGAAAGGTTTTCTTATTTTTGAGGAGGAACTGAGCTGGTAATACTGTAGTTGAACAAAACTAATTCAGGGTGCCTACAAAGATTATTAGTATCCATGAGTAAAGGAACAGAATATGCAGAATATGACATAAGTTTCTTTTTAGGGATTCTTGCAAGATTTCCTGCTTCTGACTATTGATACTGGAAAACAATCTGAATGAAAAGCTTCCATAAGGTGAGATGTCTTTAACTGTTTACTAAAATTACCAATTTTTTACTACTGATTACGGACCACTAAAGCAAATATAGTTGCTGCAACGATTTGGAAGCTGCATCTATGTAAACACAATAACAACATTTTGTTTTCTGAACTCCAGTTCTTTGGAATATTCCTGATGGACAAGTTCCATTTTGTAGCAGAGGATTGACACCTTGAGAAGGCATTACACTGAGGAAACTGAGGACTAGCAGAAGCTGTCATCATTGAGCAACTCTGCCCTTTGAGAATGAGGAATTTGCCAGTACCATGTAATGGATGATGTTTTTCTTGAAAAGTACCATTTTACTGCCAGAATATCAGTATCAGAATTGGATATTGAAACTGGTGGTTTCAAGGCCTCCATCAATGTGTGAAATAACAGGAACAACAGAAATCTGTCTCAGAGAACTGCATCTAGGAATTGGCGTTTGTTTATTTATTTATTTATTTTCACAAAAGCTGTAATTTTCTTGCACTTTTCTAGTACCTTGAGCCTTGCATGATAAATTTTTCTGCTAGATCTCTATGTCTTGTTTCACTTCCAGGAAGTCCCTTACACAAGAGTAGAAAACCAGAGTTCCTTTAGTCAGGGGACTCCATGATAGAGGCTTTTTATCTAAATTCTATTCTTTCTGGGTGCCTCCTGGCTGCATCCTGTCTCAGGTTTATTGTTGTTTGTCCAGAATACACAAAGGGAGCAGTCACTCTGCCATGTTATATTCTAGCTGTGCCTATTCAAGAGAGTGCTAGGTACGGTTGGAGAAAACCACGTGAGGGACCAGAACAGTGAATAGTGAAACAACGTTGATAATCACTCACATGCTCAAACACATGCCTTGGTCATGTTCATTTCCTTGTATGGCTTCAAAAATTCAGAGATGGGAGTACTGATTGGTCCCTACCTGGGTTGTAGGAAATTTTCTATGGATCTTTGGTTGAAACCAGTCACAACAGTCACAACAGAGTAGCCTCTCCTCAGAAAGGAAGACTGAGATGCCTTTTAATGGCATAACACAGAAACTAAACTCAGTTCAAAGTGTGGCCACCAGCTTAAATGATGTTTGTATCAGAGCACAGAGCATCAACAATCTGCTCAAGTTCAGAGGTTATAGTTAATTTATAAGCACCAAAAGTGCAGACCTGTCAGATATAATGCCTTGAACATTATGACCTTCTGCAGCAACAGAGGAGCATTTGTGCGATGGAGCAGTGTGGTGCCCCTCCAGACCTGTAAACACACAATCTGCTGTATCTAGTATGCTAAAAACACTGGTGATAACTCAGGGATGTTTTAATTACTGCTGAGCAGTCCTTATACAGAGCCAAGGTGTTTTCTGCTTCTCACACCACACCACCAGTGAGAAGGCTTGATGTGCACAAGAAGTTGGGAGGGGACACATCTGGGACAGCTGACCCCAACTGACCCAAGGATATCCCGTACCATATGATGACATGCTCAACAATATAAAACTGGGGGAAGAAGAAGGAAAGGCAGGACTTTTGGAGTGATGGTGTTTGTCTTCCCAAGTAACCACTACAGGTGATGGAGCCCTGATTTCCTGCAGATGGCTAAACACCTGCCTGCTGATGGGAAATGGTGAATTAATTCTTTGTTTTGCTTTGTCTGCATATTCAGTTCTTGCTTTGCTTATTAAACTGTCTTTAGCTCAATCCCTGAGTTTTCTCACTTTTACTCTTCTGATCCTTTTCCCATCCCTCCAGGAGGGAGAGATCAAGCAGCTGTGTGGTGCTTAATTTCTGGTTGGGGTTAAACCAAACAAGCTAGAAGCAGTTGGAATTAAAAGCAGTAGTCATGTCTGGTCCTAGCAGCTGGGCCACTACAACAACTTTATTACCCTTTGACATCCACTGCAGAGACCTTTCACACATTTAAAATTGTGTAAAATTTCCTTCTAAGAAAGATTTTCTTAAAATACAAAACATGTTGATTAACGTATACTATACATTATTCACCATGACGTGTTGGTAGTATACAATTCATGGAAATTTTCCCATCTGCATAAATTTAGCATCCACTCTTAAAACACTTGAGTTACAGAGTAACTGCTGATTAGCTAGATACTCAAAGTATGATAAGGGCACAGGACAGCAACATCAAGCATTCCCCATTAGAAGCATTATCCTGCATATATATTATCACTTAGAAGTATGAAAACAATATCTCTGTAGGGGAAAAAATAATACTGTTCATTGATACAAGCATTCTTGCTACCAGGCACTCACATGGATACATATTTGACACACACTCACACACACAAAAAGGCAATCACAAACCACTACCTGTAGTTCAATTAGCATTAAAACACTGCTCTCCAGCTACCTTATGGACAGATACTTTAAAATATGCTTGGCGATAGCACATAAAAATAAGGAATTTCAAGAAAGTTCAAGGAAGTTAAATGATTTTACAAGCTGGATTTTTAAAGGCAGTAATAATTACTGCCTTCTGTCCTTTAACAAGACAGAAGAAATTGGCAAAAAGAAGGAAATAAAAGAAAAAGGTTTTTACAGGATGTCAAAAATGAATTGCACAAATACACAAAAAACAAGAATATTTTTCTGAGCTGATAAACATACATAAACAAAAGGCTAATTGTAAACAACACTGCTGTGAATTCAGTTTAATTGTTAAAGAAAGAAGAAAATCTTAAAAGACAAAGAAGCTCACACAGAACACAATGCAGGAGCTGAATGATTATGATTATTACCATCAAGGAATTTTTGAACAGTGTACAATAACGGAAAGTAATGCAGACAAGTCACAAACTGTTCAAGCCCTCTCGAAGCAAATATAAAGATAACTTAGAAAAGAGGTACGCAGAAGCCAGGTTGTAATTATACTAATATAACAGTAGTGAAACAGAAAATTAAGTTACCTAGAAAATCTGAGCAGAGATGTTGAAAGTAATCAGCTTTTACAAGGGCAAAACCAGATTCTTTCTCTCTGTTTTGAAATATTCTTGCTAATGAAAAATAAGAATACAATAAAGACAAAATTTTTTATGGTTATGATAAGAGAACATCTATTATTTCAAAATAGGAAGGTGCAGTCAGGAAGTGTTTTAATATGACATGCATAACACTGACCTCATCTTCTTTCAAACTTCATAACTGCCATCAGATAGAAACAATTCCCTGAATATTGCTAACTCAGCATGGTGCTATTTGCCACAGTATTATTATAGCATGTTTTAAAAATGTTGCAAAAGAAATGTGGGATTTCAGAAGTGCTCCAAGGTGGATTAACTCTCCTCATCTTGACACTATGATAAACTCTTAGTGCATTTAGTGCAGAATGCTGACAGTGGATTCTTCTTCTCTAACTGTATCCATCAAAGCACTAGGCGTCAATCCTAAGAAAGCTACAAGGGACCTCTCTACGTTAAAAGTAAAAGAACAGGCCCCTTTGGAAGGTGAATTACCCTCCCTGAATATGTGTGTCTAAAATAAATAAAGTGTATCAGTTTCTAGAAGTGATTCCCTAGGGAATCTGGATGGAGATCCAAACAACCAGGTTAGGCAAGATACATACATTTTACACAGCAAACTTCAGCAAAACAATTTTCATGGTGCCTGCATCTGGAAAACTTCAAAATTATGTTTGACCAACAATAAGAATACAAAAGGAGGGTGCCTCATCCCAAAAGATCCAGAATTTCTTTTGTTCCCAAGCGTTTGGAAACTCTTTCAAAACATAAGATGTTAACTTTTACAAGAACTGTTGTGTAGCGAACCTAACAGAAAACCAGCAAGTTTTTGGTTTTGGTTTTGGTTTTGGTTTTTATTCTAACATATTAACATAGAGAACAAGTTGTTTAAAACAAAAACAAAAACACAAAAAAAGATAGTGTTATTGCAAATTTTTTTTTTTTTTACTTTTTTCAGACGTAGAAACTTGCTGAAAATCACTAGGGAAA
>NW_009932487.1:14833-22355 GCF_000696875.1 Nestor notabilis
AAACTGAAAAGATTTTGGTGTCCATTCTTTCATTTTCACTCACATACACTCATTCAAAGTAGACATTTTTAGGTTTAACATTCATATTTTTGCTGACCTCTTTGTTTCATCCAGCTGCCTATGTTGTTGAAGTTAAGATTAGATTGGTCAAGTCCTGAGATAGCTGGAAGCTGGAAGAAGGTATGGCTAGAAAAATAAAGGCTGTTTGTGAAGTTAAACACACCACAAATTAACCTTCTTGGTCTGCAAATCAAGCTCAGAACTTCACAACAGCCTGCAACTTTTCATTAGATTGTCATCTTTTCCAAATTTCTGAACAGAAAGTTAGAAATAGTCAGGGGTGGAACAGATAAAAGGAATTTCTGCTTCTGTCCTACCAGAAACTGACAATTTAGACTGATCTATTTTTTAGGAGATTCAGACAGCAACTTCAGTTCACTGTCTTTTTTCCATTCAGCTAGTGATTCTTTTGTAAAGCTTCTAATCTTGAGAGATGGCTTTATATATTAGTCCAGCTGGATTCTGTGCAAACATTTGTACTGAATGTAACTGCTGTGTGGAAATCTGTTTTCTACCAACTGAGAAACATCTGTAGATTATGTCCTAGTTACTGCAGAAGGTCTTTGTTCATTTCTTTGTTTTGGCTTATTTATACTATCTCTCTTTTTATTAGTCTCCCTGCTGTCTAACAAACTTCAATTGATATAACACACTGCTGTGAAAAATCTAAACTGCATTAGTTGGATAAAACATATACAGTATCTTCAGTTTTTACTTGCTTAAGGTTATATTCTCCCTGCCCGTTGCACATGTAATTCCAACAAATGTTAATGGGCTCTAAGATTGTGTACTGAGGGCAAACTGGAGCTCTTATATTAGTTGCTGGTTAGATTTCATCATGCTTCATAAAGCACTAACTGGTAAAATGCAATTGTTAGAACAAGGTCCATAACACAATATAATTTAAGAGAACAAAAACTTTTAAATTCCTGCTTAAAATAAAAATGCATATATAATAAGAATGTGATAAGAATTCTGGGGTACTTATATTTAAATGCATGTACTAGCAATTAGTTGATCCTGCATGAATTTGCTGCTGTAATACATATTTCAGACTGATGAAGCAAAAGCTGTTATCAAAGAGAAAAGGAACATAGGCTTTTATAAGGTCAGCAATTTTTCAGTAAACTGGCAGAGCAAGGATTACAGCTTCAGACATCTCGGTACCTATTTAAATATATAGAACTTTGAATATTTGTTGGTGTTTCTGGGGATAAAATCAATCATTTAGGAAAAAAAAAGAAAAATGGCCACTTTATTACATGTATTTACTTCCCCTTTGAAGTTCATTTGCTCATTTAAAAGAAAATAATTCCACTACAGTCATTACAGTAATCAGTAATTCAGGTTCAAACAGCCAATGAAACCAAGCTATATTCTATGTGCTTTGAAGCTCTTCAGTTAGTTTTTGCACAAACAATTTGAATAAGTCTTCTAAAACACAATGCTGTGGAAAAAATTGACAGACTGGAAGGGAGTAAACCATGGTATCAGAGATATTAGAAATGAGAAAATAAAATCCTACTCAAGAAGGTCATGTAATTTCTCGCTACAGTAGATTTTTTTTTAATTTTTTTTTCTATAAACCTTTTTTTAAATCCAGTTTGAAAATGAGCAAGTGGCATTTCCATCACTTCCCCTGGGAGGTAATTTCATACTTAATGTATTCTCAGTGTATATAAGATAGGGAGGGACACCCACATCTCCCACTTTGTTGAAAAGTGCTCTAATCTTTTGGGAGAGAGGGCAGGTGGGAGGGAAGGAAATGTATTCCACCCCTCTTGTTGAAGCTGTGTCACTATGCAGAAAAGATTTCAAGATATCCTGGGATGGGGGAGGGAGAAGGAGAGGGGAAACAAAAGAAAGAGCTGTCTTCTAGTTAGCACATTCAGTTTGGCACAGGAAATCCTAGGTTATTGTTATGAGTTTTACTCTAGAGACTTTATTCTATCCACTGGTCAAGATAAAATAAGAAACATATCTAGCAAATTTGTCTGTAGCACTTATTTTTATAAACTCATATATAGAAATGCAAGATTGAGAGGCAGCATGACCATCTGTTTTTCTCAGATGTGATTTTGCAATAGGATCGTGCAGATCTGGGAAGAAAGAAAAAAAAAACACAACACCACAACAACAACAAACAAAACAAACAAAAAAACCCACCAAAAACTGACACAAAATTTGCCTGGACAATCTGTTGGTGTTATGTTCAATACCTGCAATGCCTTGTGCAGCTTACAGATTAGACATTATTTCCACCTGTAGAGTGTTCCTTAGTAATACATATTTAAAGGCAAAAAAATATTATGTTACTAAGAAAATGAAATCATATTAATTAATCTTACTTTATCTACAAAGATATTTTCTTGGCTTTGACATTTCAGTATTCTTCCTGTACTACTGAAATTCTAAGTCCAACAAGGTTTAAACAGATTGAGTACATGTTTAAAGTTACACTGTGAGCTTCATACTGCATCAGTGCTAACATTCCTAGAATAGTAGTTCATTTTGGTAAATCTGTATTCCTTGTGACAGGCTGTCCTGGGTTCAGCTACAGCAGTCATTTTTTCTCCTTCTTAGTAGCTGATGCAGTGCTGTGGTTTTGACTTTCAGTCTGGGAACAATGCTGATAAACACCAATGGTTTTAGTTGTTGCTGGTGGTGTTTACTCTGACCAAGGACTTTCTCAGTGTCACGCTCTGCCAGAGAGGAGGGGAAGCCAGGAGGAAGCAGAGACAGGACACCTGACCCAAACTGGCCAAAGGGGTATTCCACACCACAGCACGTCATGCCCAGGATAGAAAATGGGGAGAGTTACCCGGAAGGCCCAGGTCACTGCTCGGGTTGGGCTGGGTATCGGTCGGCGGGTGGTGAGCGGTTGTGTCCTTTTCCCTTGTTATTCCTCTTATCATTCTTATTGGTAGCAGTAGTGGTTTGTATTATACCTTAGTTACTGGAGAGCTGTTATCTCAACCCATGGGAGTTACATTCCTCTGATTCTCCTCCCCATCCCTCTGGGAGCAGGAGGAGGAAGAAGATGGGGGAGTGAGCAGGCGGCTGCCTGGTTCCAAGTTGCCGGCTGGGCATAAACCACAACACAGGCTCTTTTCTTGTCACATGCAAATACAGCTATTGCTTCAATACCTTCTGTAAGGAGGCAGCAGGGATAGGACAGAGTTAACTTTAGTAAGTATAATAAACCTTCATGAATACCTGAAAGTTAGTGTTCTGTCTAAAAAGTGAACTTTATGTTCCGATCTATAAATGTCAAGTAGTGGTCTAACTCAAGGTGTAGCTCTACAACAAAACTAATCTAACACACTTTTTCTTCATTTCATATTCTGATTTTTGAGCAAGATATTTTTACTGAATGCCTCATCACAGGAGGATTTCTGGATTTTGTCAATGAAAGCACCTCTGTGCTTAGGAATGCTTTTGCAGTGGGTAAGTGGCAGGAGGAAGTAATTAGAGGGGGGGACTATATGAAAGTCAAAAGATGAAAGTGTTTTGACACTTAAGCAAGCTCAGATAAAATACTTGAGAAAACTCAATTTTAGCTCCTGTGATATGTAGACTAAAGTTGACTATGATTCTCTTTCAGTCATAATGATAAGTCTTTGGCTCCAAACTCTATCTCCACACTTTATTCTTCTCCATCTGTTCAATACAGTGTCACTCTTAGCAGCTTCCTTCATATCTTTCCTTCACACAAACTTCCCTCCCACAATTCTGGAATGGATGAATACATTCCAACTACAATGAGCACCCACTAGCTGTTTTCTGTATCATTCTCTTTGTTTTGTGCTCAGCCATCTGTTGTCCTTAGAACACGAGCCCTTTGGTGAAAAGTATTCATTAGTTATTGAGCACTGATTTCTAAGCAAAATTTACACTTAAATCACCACAGACATTGTTACATTTACAGATTGTAGAAGTTAGAACAGAAGGTAATAAATAAGTTCATCTAATACCTGTGGAAGTGATGGTGTGCCTGATTAGCTGTGCTAGCACATGCAGTTTTAATCAATCTTCCTTAACCCTCCTCAGTTTCTACAGTACAAAATACTTCACCTCACAACATATCACGAGACAAAGGCTGTTATTGATTCTGGAAGTCACATTCCAGCAAGTGGCAGAAAGATGCTGTGCACCATTTTCTTTCCCTTCCTTTCCAAGCACCCATTGTTGTTGCAAAATAGATGAGAGTGAGGATATTTACTGCCTACTGTGCATAAAATCAAAATAGGCAACACAATTCTTAGTTGTCTACTGGATAGTGAATTAAGGCTTCCAAGACTCAACTCATTTGTCTAAGTGCTCATTTCAATTTCTCCACATATATATCAAGATTAAGTAGGAAATCACTGTATCTACACGTGCTTTTACAAAGAACGAACACAGACTGAAAATGGCAACAAAATTCCAAATTTATATTCTCAGTGCAATGCCTGTCAATACAAAAGCAACTCAATTTTTGTACACTCAAAAGACAAACAGAATAGCAAATTGGAATAGTAAAGTAGGCAGCATAATTTCACACAACACCAACCTCAAAAAGCATACTTTGATCTTGATCAAAGGTAGAGAAAGTGGATGGGTACCTATCTTCACATGATCTATAGAGTTTCTCCTGTAGTAACAGATAGCAACTGCTGACTTCAGAATGGTGAGTGGCAGTTACTCACACTGAAGTCAGTGAAATTTCTCATGTGAGTAACACCGCCAATGTCAGAAAGAGATTCATAATCTATCATTTAGCAAATAACTTCTAACATTGTCCCATAGCACCCAATGTAAGCTACTTGTAACACTACCGGAGTCAAGTTCCAAGGTACATTTTTACCCCAACAAAAGGTAGTTTAGGCAAAATGTAGAGATGTCAGGAAACAGACATCTCAGGGAAAAAAAAAACAAATCAAAACCAAAACAATGAAAAATAGCAGTCCCTGGATGCAGATGAGGACAGTGGCTGTGACACGTTATGGTAATGTCATATTTTTCAAAACATGTAATATGTGTGAAGAAGATAGGAGAGGAAAAATTTGGCACAGATTTTAAATTACTGTGACAATAAAGATCCAACAAGACTTGATTAAAGCTTGTGCATGACCTATTTAGTTCATGCACCACATACATACATATTGTTCATTATTTGCTCCCGCTCTGATTTTCAAAACCCTAAAAGGACACCCTGTAGTTACTCGCTAATCACCTTGGTATGGGTTAAACACTTCAGCTAAACACATTTATCCAGTAAAACACTTCTGAAAATTACCCTCTACTTTAAAAAAAAATATATCTTCCACTAACAGTGAACCATAAACACATTCCACAAGTGCTGTTCTAGTTCCTCCCACAACCTCTTAACCAGAAAATTGAAAAATATGCTATAAGAAAAATAGCTACAGAAAAATGTGCTCCACAGACAAGACTCAAGGATCTCTGGGTACATGTTCTTTTACTTACACAAGTTGTCAGCAGCAGAGAGGACCCAGAACAACATTTCTTAAGAAATAAAATGTTTCTTCCTGAATACATGTTATATAGATTTATGTTTCCAACATACTTCTGAAAGAAAAAAAAAGAAAACAAACAAACAAAACCAAAACTAAAAGTACAACAGCAGATTTCAGGTCCCATTGACCATGGATGTGCCACAGCAATGGTATTTGGATAGTTTGTCCAACTAGTGCTAGGGACTCACAGTCCTTCCCTTGCCTTGGACATAAAGAGTAGCTGTATAGAGCTATGTAAAGTGGATAAATGACTACATCTTCATGTTTAATACTGCCTTGAAATGCTGGATTCTCCACTCTTGCCATTTCATTGCAGACATCTAAAGAGTCTAATTTAGTTTCTCTTTTAGATTTCTACTCCCTTGTGATCAACTGAGTAGAATTTGTTAGGTAAGTAGAGAAACTAATACTGTAATTTTTAAAAATTTGCTAATTTTTGTATGCAGCTCCACCAATAGGATCAAATTCATTAAATGAGTTCAAGTCTTTGTGTCGCTAAGATATGAAAACAGTAGAATAACAGAATCATAGAAAAGTTAGGGTTGGAAAGGACCTTAAAATCATCTAGTCCCAACCCCCCTGCCATGAGCAGGGACAACACACACTAAACTGTGTTGCCCAAGGCTCTGTCCAACCTGGCCTTGAACACCGCCAGGGTTGGAACATTCACAACTTCCTTGGGCAACCTATTCCAGTGCCTCACCACCCTCACTGTAAAGAAATTCTTCCTTATATCTAACCTAAACTTCCCCTGTTTAAGTCTAAAGCCATTACCCCTTTGTCCTACCACTACAGTCCGTAACGAAGAGTCCCTCCCCAACATCCTTATAGGCCCCCTTCAGATACTGGAAGGCTGCTATGAGGTCTCCACGCAGCCTTCTCTTCTCCAGGCTGAACAGCACTGACTTTATCAGCCTGTTTTCATAAGGGAGGTGCTCCAGTCCTCTTATCATCCTTGTGGCCCTCCTCTGGACTTGCTCCAGCAGCTCCATGTCCTTTTTATGTTGAGGACCGCAGAACTGTAATAGGCATTTAAATAATGCTCCACCTGAAAGTTTTTCTCTTTTTTCTTTCTTCTTTTCTTTTTTCTTTTCTTTTCTTTTCTTTTCTTTTCTTTTCTTTTCTTTTCTCTTTTCTTTTCTTTTCTTTTTTCTTTTCTTTTCTCTTTTCTTTTCTTTTCTTTTTTCTTTCCTTTCCTTTCTACATTTAATTTCATTTTACATTTATTCATATGAGAGTCTTGACCTTGCATAATGGCAGCTCAAGAAGTTAAAATATGAAAAGAAAGACAAGTCTCCAAAGCTTATGAAAAGCAGACCACATACCAATTTTAAGCACAATGCAGGGCAGGGTGAGAGGGTGTTGTTGCAAATGTTACATACATTTGTTTATGAAGGGCCAGGTCTGGAATATCTGTTGATGAATTTGGTTTTGATGTGCTAATATCTCCCTATGTCCCATCCAACCAGACCATAAAGAAGATAACCTTTAGGAGATCTTGGTTTTGCTAGTGCAAAGGACTTTCAAGACTGTAACAATAACAGACAATGCAAGCTGAGGATGGATTCACTGAGATGTTTGCTTCACTGCCCCTGCAGATTTACTTACAAAGCCTTGAATGACTTCTGTGTCAAAACAGTAAAACAAGGACCTATATATGTTTATCTCCTTCTCTTAATTAGGGGCTGCAGGTTACTCCTTGGACACTTAACAATCAACACACTTGATTTCTCTAATATCTTAGGAAATAAATATATATTGTACACATGCATATATTATTTGCAAATGCACAATAGCTTTTGGCTTCTTCCTAGGCCCACTAAGGTTTACTGTAGCCCATTCTACTGAGCTTATTTTTCTAGTTTCAGTGGAAAACATTGTTCAATATAAATCTGTCAGACATCATAGGTGAATTCTCTCACACGAAATGCCCCATCAGCAGG
>NW_009932488.1:0-23352 GCF_000696875.1 Nestor notabilis
CTGGGGTTTCCCAGCCTGGCTTCAGTTGGCTTCCTCTTACCGTGCTTGGCATCCCTCCTTTTCCATATCCAGCAGCTTTTCCTTAGGCTGAGCACCTCGAAGCCCCTAGTACCTGGTCACAGATTGCACGTTCGTTCTTCCCGCAGCAGACATGGCTCTGCTGACTTTGGTGACTATCTTCCCGTACCAGTGCTCACAGGTTTTACACATAATGGGCAGTTTCACTGAAACCAGTGGAGCTGCTCAGAGAATGAAGTCAAAGCAACAGTAATGCCTCTGTTCTTCCCTGTTCCTGAGCGTGAAAATGAGTTGTATCCTGCATTTGCAACTCTTTAATTTGTTGTTAATTTTAGGAGCAGCAGTGCCAACTTGGATGCCTCCTCCCTTTCAGACAGTAAGGACTTGGCAAACTCAGTGGCTGCTTTGATTGTTTCTAGGGTTAAGTGTTGCAGTTCACTGGCTCTATCATGCAGTGCTGGATTGAGCTGCATCTTATTATCCATCTTGGATGTGTGCATGTTCATCTTATTCCGAACAGGCAGGCTCTGGATTGGCGAGACGTGTCAAATGAAATTTCCCTCATAAGACTTGCTCCCTTTCATCGGTTTTATTAAGTGATCAAGCGTAGGTAAAGACATTGTTTCTGTTTGAGGACATAATTAAACACAGAAGAACTAAATTCTGCAGAGAAAACCCGAATTCAGAAAGAAACAAACAGCATGGCCACCCTAAGCTCTTTCTGTGTGTCCAACATCTGATTATAAAAATGTGTTTTCTTTCTGGGGCCTGTCAAACTCGCATTTCACCTTCGTAGAAAAGGATGTCAGTGGCACTGGGCTCACACAGCATCCTTCACTGAAGCTCTTAAATTACAAAGGCACTATACAAAACCTCCTCAGTAAGCCTCCTGAGAGAGGAAAGGACAGAGGCAGAGACAGAATGCGCTCGAGGTCACAGAGGAGTTCTCCAGCATAGCTGGGAAGAGGTGCCAGGGCTGCAGTACCCTGACAGCAGTTCTGGACATTGCCTCCCTGTCCTCAGAAGGCAGTGGGAGCATCCCCAGCCCTGCCTTCAGGGAGGGCAGGGGAGAGCAGGCGGCAGGCACCCATTCTTCAATTCGTCTCCGTAAATCTGGGCCCTTATATCATTTGTTTAGTAAACAATCTCTTTATTAAGAAGTTTTTCACTGTGTGCAAGGATGCCTGGAGGATGACCCTGCATTACAGTGCTCAAAGAAGAACCCTGAGACCTATTGCGATGATCTTTGCAGCTCTTAATACAAAGAGTTGCCTCCTTTTGTGATGCATGCTCATTTGTAAGTAGCCCCAGTTTCGCTTCTTGGAGAAAGCTTTCATTTCTCCTTGTACTTGATATACGTGATACTCTGTGGTGGAGAGCGGATGTCAGTACCAGCTTCTGCTTCCATGGAAATCAGCAGAAGAAGATTGGGAGGTGAGCAGTAGAATAGCATTGGGGCTATCTCCTGTCGGCAGCTCAGAGCTCCTGTTACAGCCAGTCTGAAAGGCCAGGAGATGCCCTTGGACTTAGCAGCATAGTTTCAAGCGCATGCCTGTGTCTCTGTTGGAGATGAACATCCTGTTGTCTGCAGAGTCCAGTTACAGCTAAAGCTGAGGAAAAAAGAAGTATCTGTTTGCATAAGCAGGAATTTTCCTCCATTGCAGGAGCCAGCAAAGCACACTGCTTTCTCTCCAGCTCCAGAAGGGCAGAGTCATTTTTTTATTTTTGTTCCTCTGCTGCCTTCTGCCTGCTCCGTGACTCTGGTGTCACCTTCAGCACAACAGTCACCGTCCCTTCTTTTTTATCCATATCCTTCAGAGGATTTTGTTTTCCAGATTGTTTGCTGCTGCTGAAGGTGCAGCAAGAACACTCCTGTATAGCTTTACTTAAAAGAGGGAAGAAACAAAACCACATGACAAATTGGTCCAATTTATGAGAGCAACAGAAACCTGCAATTCAGCTAAATCGCCCCCACAGGCCAGCTTAGATGGCATCAATATTTAATGACCTGAGCTCCACTGCCTTCACAGCTCCGGCTTCTCACATCACAGAGTGCCCCCCACATTTGTTGCTCCACCAGCAACAATGGCACAGCCCAGCCCTGCTGGACATGACCAAATTCTGCCCCTTTTCCTACCGGGCTGCACCACCTGTGCTGCATGTTTATGCCTGAGTAACAGTTCCCAGGTTTCTGAGCATGCCTGTGGTGTGTGGCAAGCAGACAGGTGGGAGCAGGGCTGGACCCATCTCAGCTCATGGCCTCTCCTACAGTCTTCTTTTGGGTGACTGTGTGACCCAGATGGGACTGCTCACCTGGCAGCAGGCTGGAGATGGCTTCTGTTCAGCTGTCTACATCTGTTCTCATTATTCAGGCAGGGGTATTTTATCTGAGAAGGAGTTGCCATGAAATAAATTGCCAGCAGGAAGACCCAAAAATGAGCCAAGCTGTGCCAAATCCCTATCACCTGTGAGCAAAAGGGGCAGCAGGTTTGCTCAGGGATCTCTTTTGCTTGGCCCAGGCTCCACGCTGGCTACAGCAATCAGCATCTGAGAGCATCTCCCAGCTCTGCCCTGGCACAGTGCAGTGACTCCTTTCTGGCTTGCTCTGCCTGGGACAGGAACAGGAACAAGTGACAGGTTATAAAGTTATAGATGGCTGAGGCATGTTTCCTCATGGCTCTCTTGCCTCAGTTTCCATGATCTGCAAAATGGAGATCATAGAACCATAGACTGGTTTGGGTTGGAAAGGACCTTAAAGACTACCTAATTCCAGCCTCCCTGCCATGGGCAGGGACACCCTCCACTAGACCAGGTTGCTCCAAGCCCTGTCCAACCTGGCCTTGAACACTGACAGGGATGGGGCAGCCACAGCTTCTCTGGGCAACCTCTGCCAGTACCTCAACACCCTCACAGTAAACAATTTCCTTCTACTATCTAATCTAAATCTACCCTCTTCCAGTTTAAATGACTGAGATTTCCTGGTGACAAGCACAAAGTAAGAAGAGGCATTTTTATTTACTACGGCAGTGGTAAAATCTGTGCTGCTGGGCTGGTAATAAACAACCCAGCAATCAGAATTCCTCCAGCAAGACTGCACCTTCCACCAGGCTCTATGTTCACTTTAAAACACCCATTATCCAGCAACTTGCATATTCCAAAGGGGAAGTTCATTATCCACTTCAATGGCAGTGAGTGGCAGAGACCATTACAATATATGGCTTTTTGGTAAGATGGCTCTATAATTCACTTGGTATTTAACATTGGCCAGGGGGACTCATCTTTTTATATAAAATACATTCAGCAAAGCACCTTTGTCAACATCCCTCCATGCTAAAGAGCTGTCATAATGAGGATGGCTAGGAACAAACATAGCAGCAGAGGCTGCTCTCTCAGAATAGTTTGATTTGGTGGTTGCATGGCAGAGGGGACTATCAGGGGACATGCAGAGGACTCGTGTATTTGCAAGGGAATAGCCAGCTTGCTGCAGCTCATCCAGAGATGTTGGGCTTTTTCCAGTTCCAGAGCTTGGCAGCTGCTGTGGGGCAGCTTCCATCCACGCCCTGGAACACTTGGAGGCTGTCCCCAGCCCCTCCACTCTGGTGGTTGTAGAGCTCCTGTCTTGTTACAGGCATGGCTGGAAACTAACAGCAGGGCTGTGCAGAATAGCGTGTGACTTCACAGGCACATGCGAGTATCCTGGCAAATACTTAATGGATCGTTCCACCAGTTACCTCCCCAAGAAAGGAACTGAGAGCCAATTTCGTGCCTTCCAAATCACAGCTCTGTTAAAAAAATTAACAAGAGCACAGCTCTTCCTCTTGGAAGCTGTCCAGTTAATAATTTCAATGTATCAGCTGCATCTGAATGTGCTTGGGCTTCTGCCCGCTAGCTCTATTTATTTGTTTTCCATTCATTTCTGCTAAAATTAAAACTCAAAACCTTCTAGAGAGAGTGGAAAACAAACATGCTGAACCAATATTGCTGCCCACATATAACTGGCAGAAATCACTGCACTTCCTCCTCCCCTGCAGTGAGGTAAAGTCAAATTCTTCAGGCTCCCTGAGCCTCTCACCTCAAAAGTACTGCAGGCACCTGCAGCGCAGCTGCAGCCTTGCCTTCTCCTTGCCTTCTGGGCACCTCGGTAAGCAGCAAGCAGCCTTTGGCCCTTAACCGTAGGGTTTTCTGGCATACCGGTACCCCTCTACTGTGCTGTTGTGAGACCCCACCTGGTGTACTGCATCCAGCTCTGGGGCCCCAACATAAGAAGGACATGGACCTGTTGAAGTGAGGCCAGAGGAGGGCCATAAAGATGATCAGGGGGCTGGGGCACTTCTGCTATGAAGACAGGCTGAGGGAGATGGGTTGTTCAGCATGGAGAAGAGAAGGCTCTGGGGAGATCTTAGATCTTAAGCCTTCCAGTATCTAAAGGGGTCCTACAAGAAAGCTGGAGAGGGACTTTTTACAAGGCCATGTAGTGACAGAACAAGGGGGAATGGCTTTAAACTGAAAGAGGGTATTTCGATATTTAGATTAGATACTAGGAAGAAATTCATTGCGAGGGTGGTGAGACACTAGCTCAGGTTTCCCAGAGAAGCTGTGGATGCCCCATCCCTGTCAGTGTTCAAGGCCAGGCTGGATGGGGCTTTGAGCAACCTTGGTCTAGTGGAGGGTGTGCCTGCCCATGGCAGGGGGGTTGGAACTAGATAATCTGTAAGGTCCCTTCCAAACCCAGATCATCCTACGATTCTATGCTAAAACATACATAATCCAAGAACATGACATTTTTTCCCTTCCCTTGTTTTTTCCCTTGTAGCTATCAAGAGGCTCTATCAAGAGGCTGATGGAGGTTCCTCAGGCTAACTGCTAACTGGAGTTAGCTGTTCTACCCTGCTGTTAACACCCAGCCTGCCTAGTGCTTGCTTGACTTCTTGTTGGTGTCTTGGGCTGTTCTGAACCCATCTTTATCTCAAAGCACATCATCTTATCAAAGGCTTTGCTATAAAAGCCCAGGCTTTTACAATGGCGTCATTCTTTATGCATCCAAGTGCAAATAAGAACTGAAAAGCCAAAGGTTATGAACTTACTTTTAAAGTGATACAAATTACAAAATAACCTCATTTAAAATTACAGCATTTAAACCCTATTTACAACAGCACAATAAATAGGATCTAACTCTTGATGTACAATAAGAGATTCTTCATAAGAGAAGTCAAATGCACTAAAATAAGTCTTTGGTCTTTGTCACTGCTTTGTTTTAGAATTCAAATATTTTTCTTCCTTAAAACCTCACATGAGTGAGTGCATGGTGCAAGGCTTGAGTCTGGTTGAGTAAATTATTCTTCTGCCTGTTACCTAACACGATTTCCTTCCACCAATAAATAGAGTTCCCAGTTCTGCATTTTGGTCATCATCAGGAATGACATCATCCTCCATAAACTCATCTCCAAGCTTCTTCCACCATGGCCAGCGAGTGTATTTCAGCATAGTGTTGTGTGATTGTCTTGCCTTGGTAGCTACAGGGACTGATCGACTCATAAAGACATCTAGATCTTTTTCTGTAGTCTCTGCCAGCCCTGGAGCATCTGTAAAAATAAGATTTTTTTGTTTGTGGTTTTAAGAATATTTCAAATAAAAAAAAAAAAAGAAGCATCAGCACTACCACCCCGCTTTCCCACTGTCCTAGATCACCCCTTTCCCTATGCAGGTATTACAATTTTATGGTTGCATGATAAAGCTGACTGGACAAGTGATTCAAATTAAAGCTAATCTGAGAAAATAAATACATAATGGGAGAGGCAGAAGAAGCGGGGGAAAGCAGGACTTTCACTCAGGTGCAGTGGTGTCATCCACCAAAATGATTTGTGAAAGTATGACTTAAAAGAAAGAGATGTTCCTTGCCACTACTGTTGGATCAGCACTCGCAGTACAGAGGGGTATCAGCAGAGTGCTTCCACTGCTCTGGTGCAGCAAACTCCCTGCCTGGAGGACCCAGCCCAGTGTAAGAGTGTGTTGCTGATTTGCCTGATCAGGGAGCAATGAGCTCCAGTGACACAGCATGTGACAGACTAAATAATGGCATTCAGTAATGCTGAATTTTGTCTGGCTTGGGTGCTCTCTGGTGGCTACGGTTTGCTATTCTCACTCTTTCACTATGGGCTACTTGTCTGGAATTAAGATAGCATGAGAGTGAATTCTGCTTCAAACAAAGCCAGGCTGGAGAAAATGAAAACATTACTTGGAATTCATAGCTTAAATATTTCCCTCTTTATCTGGAAGAGGTGAGAGCACTTCAACCAGTGGCTTGCATACAACAAGAAGACAGACCAAAGCAAAACAAACGTAGAAGAGGTTTGTCCGAGATCCCCTTCTTAGAAATATTAATGCCTTTTACAGGGCCATTGCTTTTCTTGTGAACATACCAGAGAGAGACTTTTAACAGAAGATGATGATGTTCCTTGAAAAGCAGGTGTGTATACTTAGCATGTAGGAACACTTTGATAACCCCTGACAAAGCCCAAATATCAAGATAAGGCATATGGCACAGGAAAAAAGACATTTCAGTTTTGAAATGAGTCTTTAACATCATTCCCTCTTATTTTCTTTCTAAATTAGTTTAATCCAAATGGTAATTAAAACCATGACCAGAACAGTCACGTACTCATTAGTAGCTCCACATCAGTGTTGACCTGAGCCAGCAACGCCTCCCTTCGCTGTGCTGCTCTCTGATCCAGTCTGCTTCTCAGCAAGAACTGTGCCAGCTTTTCCTGGGTCTGCATATGTAATTCTTTACTTCTTTCTTCTGACATTTGGGAAGCCTGGAGGAGAATAACAGTTTATTACCATTAGGAGCTGGTTACTTTAAGTCTTTTGGGGGCAGAATAATGTCTAAACAAGGAATGCAAATCCTGTTCCTAATTGTTAACTCAATTTTGCTTCCTCTGCAGCTCTTTCCAAAGCTATCCATCATCAAGTATATAAATTACAGTTTGCTTTAACCCTTTTTATTAATGGTTAAAATCTCCAATAGCTCAGTGTCTTGCTGTCAAACAAGCAGGGTTAATTTATGCATACCTCATATGTATTATCTTGAATTTATGAAGCTGACGATATTTCATCCCTACAGTATTTTATGTTGCATCATTAATGCAAATTATGAAATGACTAAGGAACAGACCGGATGCAATTTGATGTAGTCATCCACCTTCTGCTGCAAAGCTAGTCTCTGCTCATCAGTCAGTCCCTTGGGATCTTTCCAAGGAGAGAGAGATCTCCTCCTTCTTCGTTTTTCCAGGAATTTACAAGCCTTTGTAAAGAATGTATGAGAATATGATAATCAGAGACAGGAAAATCGTCTTTTCATTTTGTTTGTAATCAATTGATGAAAAAAAAATGTTTCAGTACTGCATCTGTTAAGGCATAAATATAGCTGTGATGCTGAAAAGACACCATACAATGGTCAGCATGAGTGCTAAACAGTAAGAACACTCATAATAAACTACTGACTCAGCTGTACAATGGTGAAATTCCAACCTTGCATTTCAAAGTGGCAGTCTTATATTTCAGTTATAAGCCTGTATTAGGCTTTGTAACCTATGCAGCATGTAACATGTCGAAGCAACTTGTGGCTCTAGACTGTCATCCTTGAATAATTTTTTAATAAATTATGGCTACATCGACAGTAAGAGAACAAACAGAGCTTTCCGAGGCATTGCAATAACCCACTCGGTTCTATCTAATGTTAGAACAAAGTATATACTTACTGCTCTCTGGATGACAACAGCTGCTTTATACTCCTTAAGAGATTGTCTCTGTTGATGGAAATTTCTTCTCGCTCTATGTCCTCGCCAGAATCTCTGGATAGTTAATGCTGATTTCCCCTCCATTTCCTCCATGTACTTACCTACCTGACCTACAAACGTAACAAAAATAGTTATGAGACTGTGGGCAGGGATCTCTTAGCAATTTACATTTTTACTCTATCTAAACTAGATAGTACTAAAAAAGCTTGGGTGCTATCAGTTAAAAGCCCCTATTCACCCAAGGTCTGCTAGCTGTGGGCCATGTCTCAGAGACTTGTAGCTGCAATGGAGCTCTGTAACCCAAGAAAACTGGGTCTCTCTTTCTCCTGCACTGTTTTGAAGGCAGCAGATCTTGATCAGTAGTTACTGAGCCCTTGTAGAATTAGCATGTTCTCTGTCAAGTAACTGGGTCAGGAGAAGAGACAGTAAGACTACAGTGCAAACAGACATGCAAGATTAGGAAACAATTTGAAGAAACTGTTCTTAAGGAGACTAAGACAGTTTAATCTTCTGATATAGTTTAATATAAATCATACTGGCATGGATTATTTTCAGTAAGGCCAGCTGTCGTTCATGGAAGAGTCTCATGGCCCTCTGTCTCTGAAGTTGCATTTGCAGTTTTAGAGCCTCATCTTCCTTCTGTTTTTTCAAGTGGTGCAGCTCCTGTTCCCGTTTCGCTCTGCAATACACAAATACATTAAAATTAGTTGTACATTCCTTAAAAGCATCTCTCTTTGTGTTAAATGGTCCAGCATCGAGGGAGAAAATCCACAAAATAATCTGCCATCCCAGCTGCTGGCTGCAGGACCACACCAAATGAGAAACTACCTGCAAGCTAACAAATCACCACACTATCTACAGTCATGAAAAACTCCGAGCCAGTCACTCAATCTCACATCAAACCAGAGGATATATTTTTACTTAAGATAAAGTTCTAAAGACCCTGAAGGAAATGATGCTCCATGTGGGACATTCATAGCCAGCATGAACTACAACAAAAATTTTGATTCCATCATCTGAGCAAGAGGTAAAGCAACATTAGTGATTTGCCCCAGTACCTTTTCCAGGGCATCCATCAGCATACATGGCACCTGCTTTTCATAATTCATACTATGATTTTTTTACTGACTGCAAGGGTAGATCAGAATGTTGCTGCTAAGGCTCACTTCTTCAATTTGGAGGGATTTTTTTTCCCCAGGAAAGACAGACTGACATATTTTCTCCATCAACCTTGTTAGCAGAACGCTAGGAAAGAATTTTCTTGTGATTTCTTCCTGCTCTGTACCACTTGTTGTAATTCGATGTTAGGATGTTGCCGCACTGTGCTTGGCATTGGAAAAGCCCCAGCAGATGTTTCACAGATGAGACAACTGAAAATTCTGTAACTGCCCCATAGTTAATGATAACCTTTATATCAATTGTATATACACACTAACCTATTAGTATATAGACCACTGTGTTAATACTAACTATACTGATGTATTGGTACTAATAATTACTGAGACCAATTCGACACGGTCTCAGTGACGCATGAGGAGCTGTGAGCCAGGACTCCCCCTCCCTTCACTACCCCTTCTCATTCCAATGGACCTGACCTCATTAGCAGCTTCATGCTTAAAACTTTGCAAGTGTACCCCACAATAAGGTAATGATGTGATCCCCCCTCCTTCTCCTATTGCAGCGAAATCACTTACCCACTCAAGGCCTGAGTAACCCCACTGGGCCCACAGCCCTGAGTTCTGCTCTCCTCTAGCCTCTTCCAGGAACAATGAAAGGAGCACCTTAAGCACTAGGGCAGATGGACAGAGCACAGGCCTAAGGGCTGCCAGAAAGGATCAAAAAAGGCTGAACTAGAACCAATGCCCAGCAAATTTGGTATTGCTGCATGTCACATCCCTTTAGACTCACAGTACTACTGAGTTGCAAGTTCCCCATCACTAGTATAAATTGAGTTGTAATTTTCACCAACCATACTTTCTCCTCAGTCTCTGCAACTGGGTGGGGAAAAGGGAGATGGAAGCTATTGTGTAAAATTGATGCTCTGGGTTTAAAGTTCTGGCCCTAACTGATAAAAAAGCCTCCACCATGATCTGAGAGATCGTATTTCTTTTATGACAGTAGTGCAGACTTGAAGCATGCCCACACATCTATCTACCAAGACAGATCATGATACATGTGATTACATCAGAATGGTCTTCAGGAGACTAGAGGATTTTAGCCAACACATTTCTGTGAATTAGAGCTGTAAATCTTTGCATTTTTAATCCAGGCAGGCACATATTACATCTCTAAGTGGAATGATGCCACAGGCTCAGACAGGACTCTTGATGACATTAATAATTTCCCCTAGACATTTTTATCAGCTCCACTAGGTGGGAAACTACAAGAATGTTTCATGAACTTCTCTGATGTGCATCTGTGAAACTACCAACAGTATCTGTCAGCTATTTAAATGTTTCTTTGATACTGGTTCTTTCCCATGAAATCTGCAGAACACATGCTTTTCTTCCTCCTAATAATAAGACATATTTGTTTGCACAAGACCACACTGTGACACTGTGACTGCTTCTGTTCAGAGGGAAATGCCTCTGAACAGAAGCAAAACACACAGGGAATAAGATCTAAGCTTCCTTCAGCAGTTCATGGCACAGATCAGCCTCCCTCTGATCATCTCTCTAAAGCATAACTTGCAGAGTTTAAGATGTTCCACTGCAGATGCAGATGAGCCAAGTTTGGAGTTTCAACCTCAGGAATATTTAACCATGCTTGTTCTAAAATAAATCTGTGAATATATTCAAACCCCCACTGTTAAAAACTAAAAAGTCCTCTTGACAGCTTTTCTGAGGTTGTACTTACACTATTTTTCAGCATAATACTAACTGCAGCTTTGACCTAAACAGAAAAAATCCAACACTGGAGTAGTACAGTAACTGTATTTACTCAGTACACTGAGACTGTCTGAGCCATCAACACACAACTGCAAGGATATGAATACATTTCTATTCCCTTCAGTATTAAACAGGCACATTCAAAAGTCCATTTAAATGACTCAAGAACTACTTAAGAGGCACACATTACAATACCGAAAACATGACACAGGAAAGTCAAGTAGCTTGTTGATTGCTGACAGCCTCGCCACCCTTTCCCTTCCGCTATACCATGTTACGTCTTAGCCCATCATCCAAGTTTTCTGGGCTCTGATTTTTCATTGAAGGCTTGCAAGATGCCTGATGAGGGCAGGAATACTGTCTCAAAGTGTATGGTCAGTAAAAATGAGTGACAAGGACGTTATCCTTGGTATCCCAGCACAACAGGCACACTGCTTACCCCTGCAAACCTTCCAGAATTTAAAGATGACACCCTAGATCGTCCAGTATCTTCTTAATGCCAGTCTAGACAACAAATCATAACTCTCTGCTTTCTAACACCTTGATCATAATGCAATGTGATTTATCTAATTGACTTCTAGGATCTAGCTTTGACATGGTAATGCTCAATATACACAAAAAAAGTTGGAAAAAACCTGCTGTAGAATCTGAACTTGATTTAGATCCCTTGATCTACGTTAAATTCACACGACATTTCTCAGGAGTTAGCCTAACATGTGCAAACATTACTGCTGAAATACTGCTTCAAGACAAGAATTATTTATGTAGCTTCATTTTTCTGTGGTGCTCCAAGTCAGAGGATACTATTTCTAGATCACTGAAGTGATTCCTCTTCTGAGAGCCAGACAGTTCAAATATTAATGAGGAACAAGGTCTTGCAAGCACTATACTGGGCAAGCACGATGGGCCTTGGTTTCTGCAGCACTCTGGCATGGCAGATTGGAAACTCCAGGACTGCTTCACATTCAATTTACGGTGGAATTTTGTGTCAAGTTAACTGCAAACAAGTTAACTATTCCACTACCAGTACATCACCCTCTAATTCTGTTTAGTTCAATCCCATGCTACAGAGTGGCATGCTTTTAGTTTTCCATATGCCAGAAATACACAGAAAACATGTAAAAGCGTCATAGACCCAAGTTTTTTTCACAGAGAAGTTCAGCAGCTGGGAAAGGGACAGTTGGAGCTTTTGGCACCAGAAGTGGCAGTTTGGTCCTGCTGGAAAAGCACACTTTGGATGTTTCTGCTACAAGAATCTGTAGTGAAACAGCTCATATTGGCATTACATTACCTTTATGTTTCAGAAATAACAGCCGACTGAAAAAAGGCATCTTCAAGAGGAAGGAACTCTGGCCAGCCCTACTTCAAAAAGGACATTGGATTACATGAGCCAAATTCTTCCTGTCACTCTGTAACCTGAGAAAAACTAAACTAAACCTTCTTACTAATCCCTCTCTTTAGTGCTTTTTACAAAATCATACTATTTACCTGAAGCTTCTTTGTAAAGTAGTCACAGCTTGGGGTAGTTTTTTCAGCCTTTTCCTTGTCTGAAATCCCCTCCACATAGCCTGGATTATGCAAGCTGCTTGATGCTGCCTCTGAAATTAATAAAGCAGTTGGTAGAATATTTTCTCTGCATAAAAAACCACTTTTAAAGCTTGCATATTTGGAACAATCTCAACGTTTGGCAAAAAAACCCCCAGTTTTCAAAGGCATCAATATTCAGTATTTGTAACAGCTTGAAGAATTTAAGGTCTTATAAGACAGTTACTATCCTGAACCCTGTATTCCTCTAAAGGTACCTAATCTGACCATCCAGATTGATGCTTTCTGTGGGAAACAAATGAATCTACAGCACAAATATAAAATATGTATTAGCTGCATTAACCAATGTTAGAAATTTGTATTTAAACACCTGAAACACTTGATATTTCAAATGGTGATTCAATCAAAATACCTACTCTAGAGAAGGCAGAAAGACAAGTCTGGAGAATTAGCAGAGGAAAAATGTTACATTTGTGGTATGATCAGAAGTCATTGAAATGCAACAAGCAAAAAAAAAACAAAAAAAAAAATCAATTCTATTCTTAAATGGATTTCTTAAAAAACCCACAACAAACAAAACCCTCAAACAAAGCAGCAAACAAAAAGCCCAACAAAACCACAGAACACTCTGCTCTGTTGAAGATGAAAGCAAGTCTCTACAACTATAACCTGACTGCCTTTTAAGAATTATCTCTGAGAAATCTGCACGTAAAATTTTGTTAAGAAGTTTGTACATTGTCTCATGTATAGGGAACACACCCCAGTTGTTCTTATTCAGCATTTCCTCTACATGATTTGATTCTACATGAACACTGCCTAGAATTGAGAGATCTAAATTTGTAACACTGATGTGAAAAAAGCAGATACAGTTATTTTTGGTCTATAGTTAGCAAAAATAATCCACACCCCGCCCCAGCTATGGTTGTATAGAAGTTTACAATGAATCTCTAACAGGAAGTCAATCTTCCAAGTGGCTGTCCTGAATTGCTGGTAAATTTCTTGACGTCTTCAAAAATGATGGAGGGAAAAAAAATAATAGATATGAAATTTTAAAGTCCATTAATATAGCGAAAAAATAACATAGGCTTTGAAAAGTGTCAAAGTGATAGAGTAAATCCATTCTAAACATACATAAATCACATGTAACTAGGATTTCACATACAAAAGTCTCATTAAACTTCAGCACCTGCATTTCTCCTTTTCCATTGGGCTGTTCCAAGTACAGCAGATCCAAAAGTTGACTAAGATCCCTGTCAAATCCTTTGCCAGTCCACTGTTTACTTAAAAGCCCTTTTAATCCTAAGAGAGAGAGAAAAGCAGTGTGTGATACTGCTAAGGTGAATTTTTCTTTTCAGGATTTCAAACCAACAATTTTCAAGTAAAAAAATCAAATCTGATTCTATGTGCACAGGAACAGTAGAGCTGAACACTGTCAGTCAGTCATCTTTGTGTTTCAATGCACATTATTATCAATGAATATCTGGTGCTCTAACCATCACAGAGAAGTATAATGCCGTGACCATAGTGTGTATGTCCATGGCACTATCTATCGTGCCTATATAACTGGCAGCTAAATTATCAATGTACTTTCAGTGTCTTATCAGTAACCCATTTTAAGGTTCTACAAGGATGTAAAGTACCATGCAAGCACTGGGTTTTATTAGCACTGCTTTTGTGTTTTTCATAATAAAAATTTATTTATAACTGGAATTCTTTGATGTCTTATCTGCATAGCATAGTCTAACTGTCAATACACGTGCATCCAATCCCCGAGACAAAACAGCTCTTTGGGTTTGCAGTAGCTAGGAAGCGTAGTTGTGCTCCTCCCACAACACACACACACTCCTCGTGCTGCACATAGGATCTAAACAGACAGTAACACATGCTTTTTAGCTTTGCATCAGACAAATCTCAGAGGCTGAGAGTTCTATAGGAAGTTGCAGGTAAAAAGAAAGGGAGCAGGAAGTAGACACATGTTTGGATAGCCTCCTGAAGAACTGCAGATTCAACTTTTCCATCTTCAAATCACTGTCATAAGCATATTAATACACTGGACAACTCCCACACATGTGTAATTACAGGATCTGGATATGGAGCACAAAGTCCTTCAAGCAAACAGAAATGGTACCTCTGTTCTATCACACATGCACCATTTTGGAAAGACAATGATGGTTAAACTTCTTCAGAAGAGAAACAGGTGAGACTCCAAATGGAGTCAGGGGATGCCCTAAGGCTGCCAGAGCTCTGCACAGCCTGGCTGCACAAGGCAGAAGTCCCATGGGTCTGATGCAACCATATGCCAGTTTCTGTACAGAAGTACAGCCATATGGACCTTCCAGCTACTGACAGGGAGATCTCAAGTGTGCCTCTCAGCTGTGTCAACCCACACAGACATAAAGACCAGGTCCTCCTGGAAACCCAATGTAAAGACTGTGCTAGTCTTGGAAACATGACTCAGGTGATGCCCTCACCTCCAGCAGGCTGCCACTGGAAGCCTGCACTGAAGTACCTCATACTGCCAACAGCTCTGAGCCACCGTGAAGCCAAGTTATTTCAATGGAGATAGCCAGCTGGTGGAAATGCTGTAATGCTTTCTTTGTTGCTGCTACTCCTCAAACTACCCAAAGGATTCCAAAGCCTGAGTGAAAACTAACATAAGGAATCTAACTTAAAAAAACCCAACCACAACAACAAAACAAAACAACAACAACAACAAAAACCACAAACAAAACAAAAAAACCCAACAAAAACCCCAAACCAACCAACCAAACCAAACCAAAAAACCCAAAAAACAGAGAGGAAACAGGATATGTGTACAGAAGTGAGATGAAAAGTCTCTAAATGACTGTGGCATATTGTGATTCTACAGCAAAATGAAGTATAATCCTCTGATGGAGACTTGCTTTTCTTCAGACCAGCCAGCATGCTACAGTTGGGATGATCAGACTATCACAGCAGCTTCACAAGAAGCTGCAATGTGATGCTAGTCTTAGGCACTTTATACTTAATTTCATACCAATAGGAAGCTCTCCTCTCCCAGTTCTGCAGTCAAAAAGGTGGCAAAGCTGCCAGTCTGGTCCAGAAATTTATCTGGCTGGTATTGCCTAATAAATAGTCAACACAAACATAAAAAAGGGAAATTGGACCTTTTTGTCTAGCATACCCACTTTTTACTGTCCTCATCCCAAAGGACCTGAGGCTCCTCACAAGCAGTTTTGACCATTAATAACATCCAGAATATAAAAGACCTGGCAAACATCAAAGCCTCTTTCTTAGTCTCCATAGGCATGACAGAGGACAAAGAGATTTCCTGGAGCTCCCTGCTAGGCCAGAGACAGAAACATTAAATGGGACACCTCATTAACTAATGAATAACATAGAGCAAATTATAGGCATACTCATATAAAGGCATTGAGACAAAACAATAAACCCGTTTTGTGAATTATTGGAAAAAGTTCATTCCAATCTTTGATACCAAACCACAGTTGTCGTCTCAGTAATAGAACAGCACCTATCAGATTAGCAGACCAGTAACAGAAGTTGGCTTTAAGTAAAACTTCGATGGTTCTGGATTAGTGAGCCCTAGCACACTGGCAGATGTCTGATACACAGCTCTTACTGGGGCAGTAACAGGCACTCCACTACTAGGATATGTCAACATCCAGCCTCCACAGGAATAAGAGATGCAGAACATCACACAGAAAGAAGTAAAGACCATCAAGTTGGAAGTGACAAACAGCAGCTTTAAGAGAAAAGTTGCCACATGCGGAGTCCTCAATACACAGAAGACAATAAATCTAGGAAACAGGAAGAGGTGTGGCACCTTAAACCACAATGAAAATGAACAGAAGGCAGAAAAAAACAAACCAACACAGCACTGCAGTTTCCATATGTACTGCGTACTTATCCCATACAAGATGGGAAACCTCCATCTTTGTATTTTTACAGCATACATAAGAAGATGCCAAGCGATGTGCCATGCATGTTTACAAACCTTTGTAGCGAGTTGTGAGTAACCTCACAAGCTGCTTGCAAAATTTTGCCACCATCACCAGCAGTTTTGTAGCAGCATTTCCTATGACAGGATTGGTAGTAGATGAAAGCTTATAAACAAGTTCATCCAAAACAGAGTAAAGGGTCTCTTCATCAACCTGAAGCAAGACAGAGCTTTGAAGAAGGAAAAAAAAGGGGGGAGAAGGGGGCAGGGCAGAATTGAAGTGTTAATTAAAATGATGAGCTTTTTAACAGTAACCTATTTTTAGAAAAGTTAGGCATTCAACAAGCCCATATGCCCAGCTAGCCAGCCCAGCAATCTGATGCAGGCAGTACTACTGTTTCAATCAACTGATTCCCATTCCCTCAATTTAACAAAATAAAGAAAACAGCTTTTTTTTTTTTTTTTTTTTTTTTCTACAATAAAGACTAAGGAAAAAACCCAACACAATTTTTGTATATGAAGAAGTTCTGTTTTACCAAACAGTAACGAACTGAGTTTTAAATTTAAAATTCAGAAGAAAACAATTATATGAAAACAACTAACCTATTGACCTTCAAAAGATTGTGTAAAACAGACATCATTAGAATTGTTGTTTCAACATCATCTGTTATTAACAACTGCAGGAAGTGATCATTTTGCAGTACTGAAAAAGCAAAACAAACCAAAACCAAATAAACAAGAAATCACACAATCAAAACCAGACTTGAAAATACCGTAAACCAAATAAACTTCATTATGGAACATAAGCCACAGCAAGTAAAATCAAATACTGTTTCTGGAACAAAATCCCTCTTTTATAATTTTTACAGTGAAACTTACAGGCATAAGTAAACTACTTCAACATCCAAAAAACATGTTAAGCCCTGTTTTTTTCTGCCTTTTGATATCCCTCAGGCACTGGTGTTGCAATGGAATAAAAGCTTTAAAACCTTTTATGTTACACAACTACCAGTTTCTTATTACACCAGTGGAATTATCATTGGGGCAACAATATACAGAAAAGATAAGGACTTCAACCTTGACAGTGTGTTACACCAGGCTTATTTAATGCAAGTGCACTGATGTCATTACAGCACCATCTTTTTAATTCCAGTGTACCACTGTCTACATATTTAGCAATCTTGCTGGCCGCATGCGGTTTTAGTTACATATCTTGTGATCCTTAAGTTTTTGCTCTATATTAGAAACAAAACCAAATTCTGCTTTTTAAAATCAGCATGCTTAACACTGGTTGAACTGAAAGCTTATTTTGGCCAGAATTGCATAGTGAAGTTTGTTAAATATCTGTAAAATCTCCCGTCATGGCAACAACTTCATAAATCTGTTTTCAACTCTACTCTCTTTTCAGGGCCAGCAGAGTACTCTGATTAGATTTCTGCATATGTTATCCACACGCAGGTAAAAGGTGAACTGTATCTAATCAGGAAAATATATATATATTTTTTTTTTTTTAAGGTGTAGAATTACAAAGGAAAATTACAGAAAAACACTTTTAATGTTTGTCTCTGAAATACTAGAAGGGAAATTTCCTAGTATTTCCCTTTAGTGGATCTTAGCCATTTTCGATATTGCTGTTTCTGTTGAGTGGATCATTGTAAGAAACTGATTTGACATCCACTCCAGTTTAGAAAACTAGGTGGGGATTATCTTAAGATTGATTGTTGATACCTCTATTTACAATAATAATTTTCCAAGTGTTTTATGGGTTTACTTTTTCCTTACCACACGCTGCTAGTTGAATATGCCCACCGAACAGCCAGCAGATGGCATCAGTTACTGTTTGGAACCAGTGTAAAAAATCCTGTTTTTCTTCATCCTAAGAAAAACGCAAGTAAGTAAAAGCATGTGTACGTTATCTTCACTGAGGACTTCAGCTTGATGTAGTGGAAAGGTTTGTATGATTCGGGGATTTGGAGACCAAAACCCCATCAAATTCCCAAATGAAGTTGGCAAAACTGTGGGAATCAGTCAAAAAAACTCCCCATAACTTACAAGTCCTTCAAGGCCCAAGATCAATGAAGACAATGTAAACTTTTAAAAAAAACACATCCATTCCTGAAAAAAATCATAGCACGGAGAGACAAGTCTTGTTTACTCCTTAAAAAAACATTGATAGCATAGGAGGGCTAAGACAAGTAACAGACCAGTAGAAACGTACCACAGATTTAAAACACAAAGTGGGAGATATATTATTTAAGATTAAAGCACAGATTAAAACTGTAATCTTATTTAAGATAAAAGCACAAAGTGGACAAGTACATAGGAAAAATGGAAAAGGTTCCTAAAAACTGAAATGGTGAGGCTTCAGAAGCACCTCCTCCTTGGAGGTCTGGGAGCAAATGCCAAACCACTATTAAAGGGAAGTTTGATCCATTTGCCAAACAGATTACGTTATGTGCTTGCCTGTGATAACACTGGACTGGAAAAAATGTCCAGGAAGAGTCCTGGTTTGAACACATGAACACTCATACAGGTGCAGAGTCTAGAGTATGTATTCCAGGTGTGAGCCACTGGAACTATAAAATTTTGGTGTGGGGGATAGCAAAGGGGCTTTTGATAGTACTACACTGTTGATGAATGTTGTTATAGAGCACTTGGCCTGATATGTCCCGCATCAATTCAGCCTCCCAAATGAAACTCTGGAAAGCCTGTTCCTAGGTCCATGCTGTAACTCCCAGCCATCAGTCACAGTTTAAATTTGCATTTGGTTCTTACTGACAATGAGAGATACAAAATCACAGTAATAAGCTGTAATATTATCTGTTCTGTGTTTTGGCAACATGTCAGTTTCTGAAAGCTATTTCAGTACTTCCCTTGACTTCAAAGACTTGTACAAAAAGCAGACGAGGGCAGAATAAACTACAGATCTCTACTGGTAGAGTGGGATTTCCAAAGTTCCACTGAGCAAGCGCCAAGTCTGGGTGCCCAGTCACCTCTGAGACCACAAGGTTTAAAAGCCAAAGTACTAATTATAATGTAGTCTGCATTTGCATTCAAAAGAAATCTTTGCCCACAAGCATGACTCAAGTAGCATGCAGGACGAAACATAATAAGAAAGTGTGGAGGAAATTACATATTGCGGACAAGACTTGAGTCTCCTGGGATGTCCTTCAGGAAGCTTCCTTCTTAAGCTCTAAATGCACTTCTAAAGTATTGAATTAAGAGAAAATATGTTACTCTACTGATACTTTCTGAGAAATTACTATGGTGCTGGTGTCCATCACAATGCTCCATAGGAAATCTTGGGCTAAGTGCAAGAAACCAGTGAGCCAAGACATGAGATAGTACAGGGAAATGGGAATATTAAAAGAAACTATCAGAATCCATGAGGCTGGTTATTTAATTTATTTCTGAGTTTCGTTTGTTGGTCTTTTTTGTTGTCCCCCCTTCTAATTCTGGAACTCAGAATGCTTCAAAAGGATGAGGGAACCTCGCTGGGCAAAACCCTTCTTCTCTGCAAAGAGGGAGGGAAATGCAAGGAAGTGTCCAAATCTACAAATTTACCAAGTCTGCCTTTGGGGTTCCCAAAGTGTAGGTTCAGAAGTAATGAGCACTGTGGGAATTTTTTGCCAATTTCGCAGCATAAATTGTATGGTGAAGCAAACTTCAAGAAATCTGATTCAAAATCTTAAGACTTCCTAAACCTTTTTTTGTAAAGCTGAATAGAGCAGTAGGAGCAGAGCCCTTACAAAGACTGAACTTATTATATGCAAAGTTAAAAAGACACTACCATGATTGTACTGCTGACTTTTGTAAGGCATTTTTCTCTATTGCACTGCTCTAATTCTTCTATACTGCTTATAATTGCATTCCTTCCTCCTACCTTTAAAACTGGTGAAAAGTAGTAGCCAAACTCTCCAAACAAACATACAGTACCAAAACAGATCTGCACATGTAATGGACTGCATGGTCCACAATGACAGATTTCAGTTCCAAAGCTCCAAGGCATAAAAAAATACTGTAATTTATGGAAAATAAAAGTTCCTAATACACTGTCCCTAGAATAACACCCTACTTACACAAAAACCTTGGAACCTTTACAGAGGTTCTCTGCTCTTTTAACTACGAAACTTAAATACCTTGATTGCTCGGATAAATCGTGCTTGCAGGCGTCTTCCCAAAACCAGCAGGTTGTCTATAGCTGAAGGAAGAAATTTCTTGTAAAATTCCTCAGGATCTTCTTTCACCTCTAGTCCTACACAACAATGACTGAAATGGAGGAAGAAAAAGAAAAAAAGTCAACCTGAATCGAGGGTTCCATTCAGAACAAATTCATATGTTCAAATATACCATTTGAACAGCTTTGAATGAATGTCATGTTGTCAGAGTATAAATGCTTCACTGGCATGGGACAATTCAACACTGAACAATGGTTAACTGCTGTGACTGGCTCCAAAGGTAGCTGCTTCAAAAGGAAGAGGAATCAGTGGCAGGCTGGAAACAGCAAGCATATTACTACTTATTACAGCACGTCTACGTTTAAAAAATATCCAAGGCACTGTCTCTTTCAGCTTCACAGGACCTGTTCAGGCTTGCTCCATGTGCTAGGGAAGGGCTCCAATGACCATAAAGGGAAAAAAAAAAGCAAAATAGAAAGGTAGACAAAACCCTGATAAAGGCAGGCTGATGATGAAGGGGGTGCAGATCAGGCAATAAAAACGCGCATTAAAAAATACTACCACAAAAACTTCTGTGAGTCTGTCTACCACTTTCCTCTAACTGAGGAATACACGTGGGCTACGAATCAGTTCTTCAGATCTCAGTTCTCTTATTTTACTCACAGCAACCATGTCAGTCATTTCTGGAAGGCTTTTTACAAGAAACTGCATGTTTTACAACTGGGAAGCTTTTAAATTCTGCACTGCACACTGCTACCAGTGCAACAAAAAAAATCTTCCTAACTTCTTATGAATTTTGCTTTCTGACATCTTCCCTAGGCTTGGATAGCTTTTTGTGAATGCACACACATAAGGCTTTGCTTAGCAACCCTCAGAAAGCAAATTCTGGGCATGAAGCTGAGATTCACCTAGTTACAAAAGGACATTTTTTATAAGCAAAATAAATTTCAGTTTTCTCCCAAACTGAAATAGCTTATAGGGGATGATTTAAGTATCTATCACACAGCTCTGGTGATAAATCTTGCATCTTTTAGTGAAATTCCTGGCATTAAAAATTCATACTGCAGATAAGGCATAAATAAGTGTTGGTTGCCTAATTGCTTCATGCCTTAGAATTTTGCTCCTTAGTTAAGCCAAAATCAAGCATAACTCGGGGAAAATTTAAAACTTACTATTTTTCCTGACATTGAAAACTGAGATTGGGTCACTGGGGATTTGAGTTTAAAGTTGTCCTATTTACTAGCTATGAATTATGTTTAATAATGCCATTCTCACACTATCACTACATCAAGCTGTCTAGTTTGTATGAACCATGTCCTCTCTTATGCTGAAAATATAAATAGATAAAGAAAATAGGTATACAAACAGAGTGAAGCCAAGCTGTGAGTCAATCAGGCTGAAGATTTTTGCAAGATGAAACCTAAGTGAACAAACTCTTTAAAATAACTGCAATTCAAAATTAGCAATGACTGGGTAAGAACTGTGACACCAATGAGCACTGTTCACAAAAAAAGGTAAAGACAACGCAGAAAGTGTTCCCACCAAACAGTCTACCCAGCTCAATAAAACAGTGGGAATGAATTAAACAGGACCAATTAGGCTATGCCTGACCCCTCTGCTCTTGACTGCTCCCTGCACTTTAACCCTGGCCTTTTCTGAACAACAAGCCTTGTTCTGGATGGGAGCCAGTGTATTACAGCTTGAAAAGAAAAAGAGCAAGATGAAAGGCCAGAAAGAATACAAGAAGAAAACTTTTTAGCACTTTTTTCACCTTAGTATCTCTGCTAGCTGGGCAGCAGTAGCCCAGCCTCCATGCAGTCGAAAGTGGTCTTGTCTAAGGACCAGCATGCAGTACCGAGTAAGATCATAACTGTATATATCTTGTTTAATTCTTTTGGATTCTTCAGATCCCAAGGAAGCACTATTTAAAATTCCTGTGGGAAGAAAGCAGGACAGAGACAAAGAGGCACATAAGATTCTGATGTGCAAGACTCTTTTTCTTTTTCCAAAATATATGTGTACACACAGCCATGATTAAGGTAATTCTAAAAGGGCTAACAGCAGTATATTTTTTTCCCCCAGCATTTTTCACTCCTACAGCTACAATCCATTTTTTTAGCTTCTATGACAATTGGGAGGGATAGCTAAACTTAGGTTTCCATTTTCTCATTGCACATTTAGTAGTAAAACATACATTACCTGGGATATAGCCCATTTGTATGAATTTCCTAGGCCAGATAAAACCACAACCACTGTGAAACATACAGCTTCCTTATAATTACATCCTAATTTAGAACAGGACCCAACTTGTTTCTACCATTTCTATGAGCAAGTGGCTATGTGGCAAAAGAAAAGACAGGGGAGTCACACAGGAGCTTGTGATTGCGTTTCTATGTTAAGACTTAAAAACTGACTACTGACAACCACTCCATTTCTCCACCAAAAGTACTGGCAGAAATTATTTAACCATATGCAAGATCCTTGTCCACATCAGCAGGGGTCTTATAAACATGGTGACAGCTGATAAGGAGAAAAAGAGTTCCTCTCCATTTGTTCCCCAGCATCTCCTTCTTATTGTTACAGAGCCAAATGCCACTCAACACCAGTCTCAGGAAAAACTCGGAGAGTTTCCAGCCCTGCCAGAAACATTCAGAAAGACCTTCTGTATTTAAGGAGGCAGAAGGAAGCAGGACTGCCCATACTCCGCTGCCCCATCTTCTTCTCTTAGAAAAGGCGCCAATTACCTTTTAACTTCAGAAGCAGCAGGGGGATGTCCTGTTCTGTGCTCTCGGTGACTTGAGCAGCTAAGGCCAGTATCCGGGGATCGGCAGCTGCCAGCCCCGCGCTGGGCACGTTTGCCATAGGAAACAGAGGGAAGCCCTCAAAACCATCGATTTAAGCCTCTTCCCTTCCTTAGTTTTTTCGGTGCAGGCGTGGAATCCTTAAGCCACTACTTCCACCAAACCTCCAGCGCCATCGGCTGGAGC
>NW_009932489.1:0-4730 GCF_000696875.1 Nestor notabilis
GTGGACAAAAAGAGGGAGGTCTAAAGAAAGGCTGAGCAGGAACAACCTCTGTTTTAATGTGAAGCCTTCAGAGATGCTGCAGAACCAGGCAAATTAATCACACGAATTAAATGACTGCAAGATACACTGGTAACGTGGCTCCTTAAAGGAATGGGGAAAGAGACTGGAAACTGTGTGTCCCTTAATAGAAAGATGCTGAATTGAGTTTCCCATGCCTTGGTTCAGCTTTTAAGTGTGCTCAGACCCGATCACAAACCCTTGTTGTCCTATAGACACAGCAGCCTATGGTTATTTACCCAGGAATACACAATCTCCTTGGGCAAACCCTACTTTAGGATGTAAGCCTTGGTTTTAATGGGTGTTTGAACACAGACTGGAGAGCTGTCACCCTGACTTTCCCCATCGTTGTGGAAACAAGCAAGTCAGTGTGTCATAAATGAGTTCATTTGCCTTCACAAAGAGGACAGTTACTATTAACCGTCTCTGTTAATATCTTGCACTGCCTGGTAATGAAATATTTAATGCCAAGGTCTTTATACCACCCCCAACTTGGCAAGACCACAAGGATGTGAATAAGGATATTAATTGCAGCACTAGAAAGAAAAGGCCTGGAGAGGTCAAGGAAGTGTCTCAGGAGGTGCCCAGGAGCAGCAGTAACGGAACATTTGTGATGAACACGCTATTTCCACGCAAAGGAGGTGGCACAATGGAACAGTGAGCACTTTGATAGCCCAGCTTTACTGGCAAGCACCCACCTTGCTGAGGAGCAGGGACGTGCTGAGACACAAGGAGCCTGGTTTTCCCCAAGGGACAAGGGGAGACACCTCCACAGTCAGCTCAAAGGCGCCAGTTGATGCTCAATGGCAATTTGGCCTCTTTTTCATCTCTAAATCCCTCTACGTGGCAGTGTGAGGCTCCAGGGAAGTTCTCCTGGCACTGAAGGCAGAGCAGCCAAGGAAGGGATGACCTCTTGGTCTTGCTTTTTTCCTCAGCACTTACAGCATCAGCTTGAACAAGGCTCCGCTTAAACATACAAAGACAGGCTGAGAACATTGGGGCTGTTCAGCCTGGAGAAGAGAAGCTGCGTGGAGACCTCAGAGCAGCTTCCAGTGTCTGAAGGGGGCTACAAGGATGCTGGGGAGGGACCTTCATCAGGGACTGGAGTGACAGGACAAGGGGTGATGGGTTCAAACTGAAAGAGGGGAAGTTCAGGTTGGAGATAAGGCAGAAGCTCTTCCCTGTGAGGGTGCTGAGGCGCTGGCACAGGGTGCCCAGAGAAGCTGTGGCTGCCCCATCCCTGGCAGTGTTCAAGGGCAGGTTGGACACAGGGGCTTGGAGCAACCTGCTCTAGTGGAAGGTGTCCCTGCCCGGGGCAGGGGGCTGGAACTGGAGGAGCTTTAAGGTCCCTTCCAACCCAAACCAGGCTGGGATTCTGTGGTTCTATGGCACCGGTTGAGCTGTAGGTGCAAAGCCTGAGGCTTGCTTCTCCTGCAGGTTTCTGCCCATGGAAGGAATGCTGTTACTTTTTTCCCCATTGATCTAATCCATCTGGTTTTCCCCTCAGTCAGCTGTGCCCGTGAGTCACTTGTGGCTCAGCACGGGCAGTCATGGCAAGTCATTCCAACCCGAGCCCAGCTTCACAATGGACCTGACCCTCCTCCCAGAGCCTTCAACCTCCCTTGAGAGAAGCCTTTTCTTCGACTATTCCCCTGTCACATCATCTGTGTCCTGTCTACTTTCATAAAGTATTCATGTAATTTCTGGCTTCTCTGAGCTGAAGCAGGCTCAATTTAAAGCAGTTACTATGCTCAGTGGGCCCGATCTTCGACAGATAACAGAATGGTCCTTGTTGGCTTTATTCACACGCTTCGAGGCTGAAAAGAATCATTGTGTTTGTGTATTTGGACCCCCAGAATAATTCAAGCCATGGGATTTGGCTGAATTAATCTACAGTTCAAACATGGGGGTTTCAGAAGATCCTACAAATGGCCATAGTGGGTCAACCTAAAGCTTCTCTTAGCCCTGGATCTTGGCTCTTCCTGGCTAATAGCAGAGCATTACAGCAAGTGCAGAGTGGTCCTTCCCTGGCCACCCCCAGCCTGCAGCTCTCCATGGCTCAGTGGGTGCCAGGGACAAACTGGCTGGTCCCGTGCACCTTTTCAACCCACTGTCTTCTCCTTCCACTCCCCCATCCTTCCAGGAAATCTTTTCTCATCTCTTTTGGCTGCTCACCAGGTTTATGGCTATAAGTGAACAGGATCATACTGAAGAATCCAAATATCCTGTTACAGGTATTGCCTGTATAGGCACCAAGATCCAAAGGAGTAACACCAAGCAGATGTCCACCCTTCTCAGTGCCAATGAGACACTTGGGCTGTATCTCATGTAGGAAACCATGTAGGTACATGCTTCATTTTAAAGCAAATGCTTCATTTTAAAGGATGTACTTTATTTTCAAGCTTAATTCCTTCCCCTGAGGTTTTCTTTTCCCAGCAAATGCTGAGGCAAACACCATCCTCAATTTCCAGAGTATTCACCTGGAATGCTTCATGAGCCCTGAACCTGGTAAAAGTGCTTTTAATTTCTTCCCAGCAAACAAGTCTCTTTGGTTAATAAAACATGACTCGACCTAGAAGGATTCAAGGCATCCTTTAAAAAAAAAGAATGAAGCTGCCTTGAGTCGTCCTTGAAGAGGAGCAGTGGAAAGGGACAGAATAACTTTATAAAGCTGCTGGCAATAAATTATTAAAACCTTTATGAATACAACATATTATCTGTCCTGGTGCCTTCAGGCGTTTTCTGTTCCTTTTGTGCTTTCAAAGCAATTAATCTTGCAACCACTCATCACTTTCCGAGCCAGTCTTACAAGTCTGGAGAAGGTGTGAAAACAGAAGAAATCACAGACAGCAAGTGGGGGGAAGCTCAGGTCCCACCAGCGTTGGTTCACAGGATGGGACCACCCTCAATGGGGTGTTTGTGCCTATTGGAAATTGCAAGTTCCCCATGCTGGGACCCTCATCCCTTTCTTGAAGAGCTGTTAGAAAACGCATCTTCCTCACCAGCCTGTTCCTCTTTCTTCCATTAATGACATTCCTCCCAGCTCTCTCATCTGTGCGACCCCTGAATCACTGATTCCTTGTCTGCTTCCCAAGTGACAAACAGAAAATTGCTCTGGTTTGTTATTCCTTGTCATAACCCCCCAAAATCAGAACCTTCATTTATTTCTATGCTTGTCAGGAATGTTTCACTTTACATAAAACAACATGGGCCCCTATAGAGCACACCAAGAGCTTGGTTCTTTGTAGCCTCCCTGCTTATGCAGTATCTGGCAGTGAGAGACATGGAGCAGGGTGATGCTCTAGAGCCCTATCCGGGGAGATCCAGGCTCCGAGACAGAGTTGGAGCTGAGGGATGCTCTCCTCCATCTCTCTGCTGATATTGGGCAGTTTTGTGTGAGTAATGAAAGAGGAAAGAGAAGGATGCTTCGATTTTCTCTTTTCGGGGAGGATGCCCTGCACTATCCACTAGAGACATCCCCAGCATCACCTTGGCAAATACTTGAGTGCTTCATACTCAGTTGAATAGGTCGATCAGGACAGACCTCGAGAGAGCACCGATCTGTGTCAAGACACCAGCCAGCCTTGTTGCTATGGCAAGGGAGAAGTGGTTTCAATTTAAGCACTGCTGCATGGATGGCAGGAACCCTAAGACTGCTCCTTCAGACTAAGTGTGCATCTTACAGACCTACAGGACCAGTCCCAGGGGAAGATTGGTGCAGCCACTGCTGGTTCACCACTCAAATAGGGCTTCACCAGTTGCACCATCAACCTCTCTGCCCAGATTCTGTAGGGGTTTCCCATGCCAAAAATAATTTGGTATGATTTTTAAATAGCCTGAGATCCTAATTTTGGCGAATCAACCCATGATGAGAAAGCTTCTCATGGCCACCATTGGGCTTGTGGTAGCTGAGCTTCTCCAAACACTGTCATGATGGGTTGCAAAGCCTCTTCCCACTGCTACGAGAGGAGAGCCGTGCTTGGGGCAGGGCTTCTCACCATGGGGAGGATGCAGCCATCAGCCAAATCCCCTGGAGAGATGAAGATCAGCTCAGATGGAAGGTGCTACAGATCCAGCTTGATGGGTGAAGTACAGGGTGATGGTACCCAGCTCCAAAAGGAAGCTGATGGGGATGATGAGATGGAGCCACTCGGTTTACAACAAGAGGGGAAAACCCAGGTCACTGGCGTGTGGAAAAGGACACGCTGCAGAGCATGGCTGCATGGAGAAGTGTCCAGGGGGAGCAGAGAAGGTTGGTGGTGGCATTGCCTGCCCGGCTGGTGCTGTCCTTGGGAGCCTGCGCTGAGCAGGGCTGGGGGCAGTGGGTTTGCAGAGCAGCCAGGAGATGGAGCCCACATACAAGGCAGGAGGGATGGAGCCTGCTCTCACCCCCAGCAGACCACGGTGGATGGAGACCCACAGCCTGGGGTGGGGGGTGCTCAGCCGAGAGGCCCTGGGCACCCTCACGTCATGCAGAATGGCTCATGCCACCTCCTCGTCTTCTCGAGGGTCCCCAGACACAAGCAAAGAGCCACCAATGGCCTTTTCTTGGGGGTGGTCTCAACACCCCTGGTTGTCACAAGCACCAAAGGGCCCAAACGTAGCCCGCTGCACGGTGCCACAGGCACACACCAGGGCTCAGCCTCATGGCTGGGTAAAAGCACAGATGCTCT